>NC_056734.1:31758397-31930897 GCF_019279795.1 Protopterus annectens | reverse complement strand
ATTTGCTTTTTTTCTGAACTAGTTTCCTCCTTCTATTGTATAGCCTGTTTATGGAAGGGGTCCACCAGACTGGTTTCTTTCTCTTAGAGGAGTGAGTCTTGGTTTTGCTAGGGATGGCACGATCCATGCATCCTTGTAGGTGCTCATAGAGTGCATTTGTAAAGGTTCCTGCATCTTGGACACTGTTGCCCTTTATCGTGGGGTCTGTGAAACTTACCACCTCTGTCTTTAGTAAGGTGAAGTTTGCTATAGAAAAGTTTTTCACTGTGGTTTCCTTGGTTGAAGGTGGTGGTGTGGGTGTGGACATCCAGAGTGATTAGTTTATGGTCTGATCTAACCAGTGATGGGTTGACCTTTGGTGTGGAACACCTGTCGCCCATGCTGGTGATGACCAGGTCCAATATGTTTTCACCTCTGGTAGGGGAGTTTAGCAGCTGATCCAGGGCATTTGAGTTGATAAATTCCAGGAAGTGCTGGACCTGGGAGTTTGTACTTGAGTAGTTTTCCCAATTAACAGAAGGGTAATTGAAATCACCCAATATCAGGATGTTAGGTAGGACCTTCATGTTTTTCAGTGTCTCCAGAAAGGCAGAGTGGTGGTCCTGGGTCATGGAGGGTGATCTGTAGCAGGCCACAATTTGCATTGCAGATTTGCCTGATGTTAGTTGCACATGGATGATCTCAGAGGTATCATGCTGCGCCACTAACCATTGAGGTGTAGATATCCTTGATGAATATGGATACACCCCCTCCTTTTGTGTTTCGGTCCATGTTCTGTGTCCGAAATGTGTGTTATGACTTGTAGCCCGGTAGTTTTGGGGGTGCTCTGTGGAGCCCTGAACCAGGTTTCAGTTACTGTACAGATGTCAACGTTCTCCATACTGAGAAGTGCTTTGAGTGTGTGCATTTTGAGATTTAAACTCCTGGCGTTGAGTAGCATAACCCTCATTTTTTTATTTGTGCTGTTTATGAAGGTGGGTTTGATTTTTGAGCCTTGCCTAAAAAAGGCACTATGGGGGCAGCAAGAGCCTTGGCCAGTATTCAAAAGCCTAGGGATGACAGGTGCAAGCCGTCTCTTGTGAAGCAACGAGGCTTGTCGAGCATGTCGTCCCAGGCTGACAGACACGGGATCCCCTTTGAATGACACCAGAAGCTTAGCCAATTGTTGAAATTGATCATTTTTTCTTTATACTGCAGTATCATTCTTGGAGAGGGCTGGATGCTACTCAGCGTCAGGGTCATACCCATCAGGGCTACATGATCAGAGAACTCTTCCATGTCTCTTTTCATGCAATCCAGGGAGGTACGTCTCAGGTCATTCACACCAACATGAACAATGACAGAGTCATATTTGTACTTGTTCTGGAGTGACCCGAGTGCTTGTGTTATGCGGCAGATTCTGGCTCCCGACAGGCAGATAACAGTAACCTTCTCCTTGTCCAGCCTAGTGAGTGGGATGTCAGTGTGCATGACTATAGTGTCACCTATTACTAGTGTGTTAGGTATGTTATTTCACCTTAAGGGCTGTGATTGTGCGGCACACTGATTTTGTGTTTTATGTGTTGTCTGGTTTGTGATGGGAGGTGCAGGTTTTTTGGGTGTCTGCTTTGGAGGTCTGTGATGCTTTTGCAGGATTTTATTTAGAGCCTCCGAGTATGATTTTGTGTATTTATGTGTATATTTTGCCAGTGCTGGTTTAGTATGTCTGTGTGAGGCTGGAGGTGTGGTGCAAGTGTTAACCTTCTCCTCATGACTGCCTGTTCCAGTCTTGGGTGAGAGAGCTTAGCCTCCAATTTAGCTATATAATTGCATCTCTCACATATGTTAATGTTTTGTGGTAGGAGAAGAGGGTTGCCTGTGTACATGAGGCAGTTGTAACATTGCCTCAGGATACCCAGGTTCACCAGCTGGACTGGAGAGCATACCTGAAATTACCCTCTGGTCATGCCTGAATAGTAGAGTGAGCTGCTTAGTCACTTGGTTGGTGAGGGATGAATAATGAGCCTTGCCCTGCTGGGCAATCAAGTGTCAGGGTATATTAGTGCTTGCTATTAGGTCTGAGCAAGTACTGGACTGTAGTATGCTTTTTAAGTGCTTAGGTTGAGGGTTAGACTACTTCAAGGGAAAACCTGAAGAGGAGACTTGGAGGAGTCGGGACAAATTTAGCACTAGCTAACTGGCACTGCCCGGACTTGCAAAACCGTGCAAACGTGGTTTGCACAGTAGGGAAATGAAAGAGATAGAAATTAGCCCAAAGTGGCCTATAAACTACTAACTTCTGGGCTGGGACCACTCTTCCAGGGACAGATGGCTGCTCAAAGCTCCCTCTCTCACAGGTGAACAGAGAAACCTCCCTCTATCCAAGTGAGGTATGGGCAACTCAGAAAATTGTAACACAGCCCTGAATTCAGCACTAGCCTGAAAACTGGACTATACCAGCTTAAAAAGGTGGGAAACAAGGAAACATTTTTTTTAAAGATAACGTAAAAACAGTAAAAAATACACTTAAAACAGCTTTAAACGACTACAAACAGTATAAAAATACACTTAAAACAGCTTTAGATGACTACAATCAATCATAAAAGGCTTTTAAACAACTGAGCCCTGTTCCTGTAGTCTTCAATCAGACAGGTGCTAGCTGCACACTCCTGCCACTGGGGTGCAGGGGAACCTTCTCCAAAAAAGAAGGCATGGATTAGTGCTCAAGTTATACAAACAAAGCTAGATGCAGCAGCTCTGGATCTAGTCTATGCTACAGCAAACAAGGAAGACATAAGTTGTACCCAAGGCTTTATGTTCAAAGATGACACAATAGTATATCACAATAAACTCATAATCCAGTTGTCTAGACACACATGTCCTATCTAGAAACCGCCTATCTTCCTAACTCCCCAAAAAAGACTGCCTATGTATCCCTCTGGTGTTAGAATGGGATTAAAGCAGAGGTTCAAACTGCCACAGTCATGTATTTCAAGTGAGTGCTGAGATATATATACATAATGTACATTCTCACTCCTCACCTCTAACCCACAAAGACAGCCACCTGTATATGTGTCTGATTTGTGATTGTGAGGAAAGTGAAACAAAAATAATGATGACAGTAGTGTAATCTCCTTTGTTGCTCCTAGACAGTACATTACTCCTGCGCAAGCTATAGTAACCTTCTTTGTACACCTCTAAGGTCTGTGAAAAAAAGTGAAAGAAACAATGACCACACTGTTCTCAACCCAAACACAAGCTATAATAACCTCACATACAAACCTCGAAGGTTTGACTGTGATAAAAATTAAAGAAGTAATTACCACACATCACCCCTTCATATAACTTACAGCAGCTTTCTGTACACACACATCTGAGCAGGGCAAATGGGTGCAGCTGAATGCTGAAGCAATTATCAGCGTTATCCTAACAGGGTGATATCACAGCCCTTTTCTAGTTAAAGACCATAATCAGAAAAAAAAACACATTTTTTCCTCCTCGTTTTTCCCCAATCAGCAACAGCTTTTGTGGGACCCCCACACAGTTAAGGATAATTAAGGGACTCCCCCGTATCCAGTTATACAGTCTTCGGAGGAGGCCACCAGATTCTTAGAAGATTTAAGTGTCTGAATGTTCTGTGATATATTTTATGCATTACTTTTGAAATGTAATCACTTGTTAGTTACATTTCTACTGATACCCACAGGAACACTGTATGTGTTCTGACATTACTGGTGTGTGGACAGATAAAAATCACTGATGTCTTTTACACATACACACACACACACACACACACTCACACACACACACACACACACACACACACACACACACACACACACACACACACACACGCACGCACGCACACACACAGACACACACTCACGCATAAGCCAAAGTAATACTAGTTTTGTACTTATTTCAGCAAATGGCGATATATTCTACAACACTGGTACTAGCTTACTATAGCAGTCGTCAAACAACAACAGGGGTAAGAAACTTTTATTTACCTCAGTGAAGAGTAATACAAAACTGCCATTGTCCATGATTTCACAAACATTCCTATTTTTTCTCATAATTTTGCTCTTTCTTTTGTAAAAATTTGATTTGCTTGTAAATCATTAAGGATTACAGACAGTCAATACATCCAAACATCAGAATTTTATACTTATTGTCCAAGATGTATGTTGATGCATAAGATGTTATGCTATTGAATTTTAATTTAATTAGAGTAATATTTCAAATGTATTCCTGATTTTGAGCCTTTATTCTGCTATTATTGATATTGTGCTGGATTCTTCTGCAAGAAGTTGAAAGTTGTAGCATTTGGTGCTCTGCCAGTGTTTATAAAACTTTTTGAAAAAGAAAACCATCGCTGAAGATCAGAAGCATCAGCTTTTCATAAAATCCAAGGTTTGCACTGAGGTCAGTCACTGGGCTGGTGATCTCTCTGTTTACCTTGCTTATGTTCAATATCAGCTTTATCCTAAGAGGGACATATACACATATTCATGTTAAAGAACGTGATCAGGAAACTAATAGCTTGTTTCCTCATTTTTCCCAAACCAGCAACAGCTTTTCTGGGGCCCCCACACAGTCTAGGATGATTAAGGGGGCCATCTTGCAGCCACAGATATTGCAAGGACCTAAAGCTGGCTAGGCTGTTATTTTAGTGGAGTGAATATCCACTAACAGGGTTTAACTAAGCCGGAGCACTATATCAGTGGTAAAATATTTAATGGATTTGTGAAGCCTGTTGCTTCATAAAACTCTGTTATTATAACCAGAGATATCTTTGAATTTTAAAGGAGATATTAATATGAGTTATTACCCAGCTGGTTTATTCAGTACACATGATTACTATACTAGCTTTTGTTAGTTTGTCAGACATGTTACAAAATATCAAGATAAGATAACTGAGGGCCCCCAGCGACCACAGAGTTTGCTCGTGCCTAAAGCCATCTATGCTCCACATTTAAGAGTAATTAAAGGGTACACTACATTTGATAAAGGTATTTGGAACTGTTTCTATTCTGCATGTAACAGCTGAGCTTTCAAGTTTTTGGAGTGATGTAACAATCATGGAAGACTATGGGAGGATCACCGATCATAACCCACGTATTCTGTTTTCAAGATATGGCTGCCAAAAAATTCACCTTGAGAGGAGAATCTTGGCATATGTGTCAAGAACACATAATTAAGGGTCATGATCGGAGACCCAGCCATAATTATTTGTAATACATGGAACTTTATCTGCTCCACATACAGTTACAGAAAAAAAATCGATAAGTGCTTTGTTGTCTTTCAAACCCATAAAGCACTTAGTGAGCTCTGTCAGAAAGACAGTGCAATTCAGTTTATTATGCTTGCTGTCATCTTCTATGCCTCTCAGATGTCCCAATTTTCCCAGAATGTCCAGATTTTTTGCCTCATGTGTTTAGTACATTCGTCATAAAATGTGTTGATCTCAGGCAAATTTCTGAAGAATGAAGTCACTAAATGCTGAGTCTAATTTGAGTTTCAGACTTTGCATCCTTCAGAAAATGGAGGTTAATGCAAATCCTGTTATTCTAGCAACTTTCTAAGCTGATAAAGATGAAGTCACAGTCCCATTATTGGCACAGACAGCAGGGAGTATGAAATCTTCATTGTTGTTTACCCATTAATACAGGCAGTTTTGTCTGTCTAGGGCAAGACCCAACCTTAACAAATTAAGCAGGGGTGCTTAACATTTGTTAAGACTGGGTCTCATGCTATAGTACTACTTAACTGAATTTGTATTTTTCCAGATATTGGAGTGTAATCACCATACTCCATGTGTTACGATGTTTTTTTTGTTTGTTTGTTTTGGATATGCTGGTGAATTACAGCACTAGCAATGATTATCAATTAAACTAATGCAGTGTATATGCACTCATTTAATTACTCCAAAATTTGGAGTGCTACAGTTTAAATGATTTTGGAACAGAATCTAAAATTGGTCGGAAACAAATTATTCAGAAGTAAAATTGAAAACTAAAAAATAAAGGGAAAAATAAATGTAAAAGGACCTCTAATTTTATTTATGAATGAACAATGATTAGGACCTCAAGAACCACTTCTGTTTTAACTGCTGTGCAGCTGTTGTCTCACCTGATTTCACCAGCCTTTGTTGTTCTTTCTATTTTATATATCCTTCATCTACTACACCTGCAGGTGTTATAATCAGACTAGCTTTTTCATTACATTCATATTTTCATTTCTCTCCTTACATCTTGCTTCCTGTTTTCTTCCCATCATTGTTTTTCTCATTTCCTCTTCCCTTGGACTTTATCAGTTTATCAATCAATAATATATAAAATAAAAAGAAAATAACTAGTTTGTCAGGGGTTAGTACTGTGATGAGACCTACACTGATTGCAATTCAGCTTATCCTGTTTAAATTTAGTCACGTTACCAGCTCCACTATTGTCTCAGTATAGTTGAAATATTAATCTGTTTGTTGATTTTCTATTGTCAGAGGTTTTTTGCTGGGTCAGCTATTAAAAACAAGCCATAAACAGTTGAGACTTTCTCGCTAACAAATACATGAGCAATAGTGCCCACAAGAGTTGAAATTACATGAAAGTAAACCACCTAGAGGTGTTGCCAACTTAGTTCTCAAGCCTATCAGTTTAAATGGCCACTTCTTCTGCACTCTGGAATCAGCACATAAAGTTTTGTTCACAGCAGTTTGCAATTTTTGTTAAGCTAAAATAATTCAAAATTATTCTGGTTACTCAGTTCCACATCTTACCTCTGATACACACATAATCACAAAATGACAGACAGTGTAGCCAATCATCAGGCTCCACTAGATCAGACACTGTCCTGTTTGAGGGAATCCATCAACTAAAGAGGTATGTTTTGTGCTCTCATAGGACAGCATACCAACAATGACAGTTTTTTTTTCCCTTTTTCTTTCTTTCTTTTTTTTTCCTTTCATTTATTTATTTTTTTTTTGTGGCCTAACTCCTCCCCAGTGGTGTTGTTAGCTTTGCATCACTGCAATGCCTACCTGTGTCCTCTCTTTCCCCCCATGTGTGCCTCCCCTGAAATGGGGTTACCTTATACAAATTGTGCATCCATGGCTATATCTTTCCTGGTACTGGTTACCTACATTATACTGGACCTCTGCTTTCTAGCCAAGGCCTATTATTAGGGCAGTAGTAACACCACTTGCCCTAAGATGGGTGCTCCTATACTGTCTGTCCTTGCTGTCAACTGCCCAAGCCATTAGTCAAACATGGGTCACTTGGATTGTAGTCAGGGATCTTGCCTCTCTGTATGCCACCAGTGCACAAACTAAGTGTTCTTTTGATTCTAACACTTTCACCCATGTTGGCATGCTAATGTCATTTTTTTTTTCAAATTAATGACTACATGTCCTACTACCCTGGACTCAGTACCAACAGTCCGTATTCATGAGTTTGCAAATTTCATCAAGCTGAAATGAATCAAAATTTATGATGGGCTCACAGCAGCAAATCTGACTTCTGAAACACGTGATCAGACAAAACTGTCACCCATAAAAGTTCATCTACTTTACATATCCATCTGAAACTCTCTCTCTCTCTCTCTCTCTCTCTCTCTCTCTCTGGTGTTTTGTAATTCTGCTGAGTGACAGCTCTAAGGCTTTGTTTTCAGCTTCCATACACAATCTCAAGGAGAAATTCCCCAAGCTTCAGCAGCTTGCAGAAAAAAAAGTCAAACAGCATAACACCGATCACTCTTCTCCAGAGGAAATATTGCTAGTTGAATTTGTAAGTTTGTGCCCGCAGTCATTCACTTTTTAGGGAGATTTCCCCATTCCTCAAGTAAGTGCAATTGTAGTGTTAAATATAAATTCATGGGGTGAGGGCTTGTCCCCCACATCAATGAGTGCACCATTTTATTTTTTGGACATCATTTTTCTTCTGTTGAAGCACTGACTTTCAGGAAGGCTGTGCATCATAGTAGAACACTTTGGTTTCTTTGCTGCCTGTTTTGTTTCCACAAATGCTTATAAGCACATATATTGCTTTTATAGCTGCCCTATCATTTCATCGTGTACTCTGACAACTCATCCTTAATCAGTGTCTAACTCAGGGGTGGCTCGTGCTATAGGACTGCAGGACTGCAGCCCTCCACCTAGAAACATAAAAAGATAAGGGAAATAATTTTAAAAAAGAAAATGAATGAGTCCAGAACTCCACACATGCGTGCTGTGCTGTGCTTGGAGTTCCATACTCTCTCAGAACATCAGACTGCTCTGCCAGGCAGTCCAGATAAGGGAGAACAGCATTCCTGCCCTGCAGCCCAGAAGACTGTGCAGTGATGATGACACGGAACAGACCAACACTGGACTGCATTGTCAACAGGCTGGGACTCCCATCCTACACTCGTGGGAAACCAGCATCATCAGCAGGCTGAGAGGACTGGAAACCTAACCGTTAGCTTGCATGGGCTAAGGAGCATGGATCAGATCAAAGAAGTTGCTTCCATGGAAAGAGGATAGGAATGGAGACTGCTGAAGTAATTGCTTGCTTCCATGGGAAGAGGACAGGAACGGAGACTGCTGAGAAGTTGAACTAATGCAGGTGTGTGTGTGTGTGTGTGGGTGTGTGTGTGTGTGTGTGTGTGTGTGTGTGTGTGTGTGTGTGTGTGTGTGTGTGTAATGCCCCAGAGAACACATGGTGGTGAGTAGAGAATACCTCAGGCGTGAACCCTGTACCATGGATGCAAGTGGCAAGGGCCTTAATTCCCTACCCACCATCATTTGTAAAAAATGTTTCCAGATTTTTGCCTCATATTTGTTCTGTTCCTCATACAATCTTTGGTTTCTGTATGTTTATTTTTCCTTACACAGTCAGTAGTGCAGTGGTGCACTGGTAGCATTGTTGCCTGACAGCACAGGTTCTCTGGTTTGATTCTTGGCTTGGGTGCCTTGTGTGTGGAGTCTGCAAGTCCTCCCATCTTACAAAGACATGTGTCTGCAGTGTTTCTCCCTGGGCCTCTGCTGAAAATCGGCTTTTGTTCCAAGTCAGACTTTTTTGGTTAACAAATGTTAAATAAATAAAAATAACAGGCATTTGAATTTCAGACTTCATATTCTTCAGAAAGTATATGGTAACACAAAACCTTTTATTCTAGGAATTTTCTAAGTTTATAACATGGGTATTTGAAATTTGTCCCAATTTATGGGATTGTATCCCCCCATTATTGGCTTCATCCAAGTTTTTTGTGCTAAGTTTGAGAGCTATGGTGAGAACTGAATTTGCTGAATATGTTTGGGGGCTGTATACCCCCATTATTGACTTTGTTCAGGTGTTTTGTGCTAAGAGATTGACAGCTATGGTGAGAACTGAATTCACTAAAAGGTAGCCATTTACGGTTGTCTTCCTCTCTTTCACAAAACAGCTGATTTGGCATAGTAGTATGTTGCTCTGACTGTTTTGCACATGGTCTTGGGTTTAAGACTTGGCAGTGAAATGTATGGTGGTAACACAGCATTTTATTCTAGCAACTTTCCAAAATTATATAAGCAATGTTTAAAATGTGTCCCTGGATTTTGGGCTCCCCCCTAAAATAAATGTTGGCTTTTTTCCGGATTTCTTGTGTTGCAAAGTTCAGAGATACAGCTGAGTGTCGAGGTAGATTTTACAAGGAGATGAGAGCTGCAGGGGAACAAAAGTTTAGTGCTGCTTATGCTGAGACAGCTTGCATTTTGAATAGCACAACAGGTAATATACTTACTTTTGATGAAGAAGGTTGTAGGTTCTACTCCCACAGTAGGTAGATGCATTGCTCATACTGTACTATGTTGTAAAGGGGGTGGATGCTGTAGTCCTTTTTGGTGAAGATACCTAGTAACTATGAACCTGTTATCAGTTTGCCATCCATTCCCTATTGTGATATTACTAGCTTATCATTTTTTAATGCAACATAGGCAATTTATTCCTCAAGGGCAACATACACTTTATTTGTAGATGAAACAATGACATATAAAGTTGTTTCCTAGCAGCAACCTCTTCATTAGTTACAGATTTCTTTAATGTGGAATTTAGATGACTTTTACTTCAGTGATTGTGCATATTTTCTGATAATGGTGGACTGTAGAAATTTGAGTTGACTTTTATGATGGAACTGTTCTGAATTGGTCAGTTTTGTCATTATGGTGCATGCATTTTGTTTCATTGTTTACTGGAAAAATGTTCAAAACAATAAATGTAAAATGCCCTCTAACAACTGTATTGTATTGTACAAGGAATATAATTTAATACAATCAGGAAGGTGTATCAAGGAGCACGTGTATGTTTCGTGTTCAAGGGGCCTATGGTTTGAAAACAGCCCAAAGTTGATCTTTATCTGCCACTGGTAAAATGCATTTTCGTTGAATGTGGTTTTCAATGCTGTTTCAATGAATGTGAGTTTCAAGGGCAGAGAAGTTTTAATGCTAAGTTTGTTTTCATTGCGAGACTGCATTGCTTTGTTTAGCAGATATATATTAGTGTTTGTGCTGTAAAATGCAAAATAAAACTTTCAAATGAAATCCAAATCATCGCAGAAGTGAAGCAGTATGTAGATTACACGTTTATGGTAAATGGGGGTGAAATAACCAAGGAATGGGACATTGGAATGGCTGCAGGGGGGAGGCTCCATTCGACCATGATTTTGTGAGGGGGGGGAGGGCAGCAAACTCAAAGACAGCCCTGGCTGAACTATACCTCTCAACTGTCCAGATTTTTGCTTTTTATTTTTGGTTTGTTCCTCATAAAATTTGTGGTTTTCTGGCAAATCATTTAGGAATGAAGTCACTAAATAATGATAGACATTAAGTTTCAGATGTCATAACCTTCAGAAAAATGCATGCTAAAGCAAGACCTGTTGTTCTGTCAACTGTATTGAGTTTATACAAGAGCAATTTTTAGTACTGTTTGTATGTTCCCCCAATATATTTGGCCTTGTCCAGATTTCCTGCATTAAGGGGTTGAGAGGTACATGCAAATAAATCGCTTTATAGAATTAGGAATATCCAGACTTCTCAACTGTCTCCAATTTTGTCTCAAAATGTTGATCTCCCCTAATAATCCCTCTGCTAAATGGCAATTTTGGAAGAAAACGTTGAGAGTTTGCAATTTTATAAATAACTGTAATGATCAGAGTTATAGATTACTTTTATTTCAGAAATGCATGTAGATGCTCTTATTTTGTCAGTTGCTCAAGTTAACAGTACTAATATTAAAATGTATTCCTTCTTTGACGGGTTCCCAGCTCTATTGTGTGACAATATTATATTTTTGCATCACATTTTTGGTCCGTTTTTCATAAAATTGTGTTTTTTCTGGCAAATTAGTGGCAAATCATTAAAAACTGAAGTTAGAAAATAATGGCAGACATTTGAGTTTCAGATTTCAAACCCTTCAGAAAATTCATACTAATGTAAGACCTACTACTAGTCTATTATCTTTCTAAGTTTATAAGAGCAATATTTAAAAACTGTTCTTATTTTTGGGCCTGTGTCCCACTTCTATGTATGGCTTTGTCCAGATTTCTTGTTCTGAGGTTGAGAGGTATGAGCCATCACCGTCAGCCAGAGACATTTCAAATTGTAACATACTTGTTGCACCCCACTACCCACTGTAGTGGCTTTGGATGTGTCCAAGCAAGGCAAGGAGCAGTTACGCAGCGTAAGTGTGCAGAGTATTCCCCCATCCAAGGTAGACCACAAGTATGACCGTGGCTTTTTCATCTGTCCTTAATTTTGCAGAATGTTTTGGTTTTCTGTCATATTTTTATACTGTTGATTTATGATTCTTATTATTCAGAAAATTAATGATGTTGCAGTGCCCTGTTGCTCTGTGTTTAAGTAGCAATGCTTTAATGACTATCAAGTAAGCTTGTCGGAGATTGTTAAGATGCAAGTAAGCTTTAATAAGCATACTGTTAAAGAATTACCAACATTGAAAGTCTTTTTGTTGTTGCCATGCAGAGAATATTTACATAACTAGATAACGTATAAGCCTTAGGTATTGAAATGCATATGACAGTATTTGTAATAAAGGACAGGATTACAGTATTTTCAGAAGCTCATTACATTTGTTAGAGACTTCTAGTCATCTTTGCAGGCTTTACCCGTAAACTAAACAGAATGCCAATCTATAATGTGTGGTCCATAACTTGTGCAGTAATCCTTTAAGCAATTTATCTTGAGCTTGTTTCTTGTTTGCTGTTCATTTTTTACTTTGATCATGTCTTCCCTATGAAACAAGTAGAGAGTTGTTGTCAGGAAGCAGGTCTTTTTTGGATAAGAAACATTTTTACAAGTGGGGGTATCACAGAGATTGCTACGTTCAGCATGTTACTTGGTAATTTTATAAAGCTGAAAATAAATTATAATTGGAACTGCTTTTGACTGGCATTCCAGTAATGTATTTGAAAAGCAATTTATTTTTTCATGCCTCACAACCTTTGTGTTTCCATCTAGATATTAAGTAAGTTGTCATGTAGCCAATGCATTGAACTATTTTTTCTTCTACACTTCTTTTTGTCTTGATTGGACTCTTGTAATGATGGTTTGGCTCACAGGGCAGCGTATTTAATTAAAGTTCCAGTTGTGGTTTTGAGCATAGCTCCACCCCTTCTAGTTGGTCACACCCCTTCCCATTGGTCCCACCCATTCAGCTATCTCCTGCAGCCCCCCTTTAATTTGAAGTCACCAGCCGCCACTAACTTCTCCTGCTTATTACTTTAATATATGGTATTTAGTGCTTACTGTTTTATCATTAGGATTGCCATTTCCCACCTAGCATCATATGGCATTTTTACTGATCACATGACAGTGAATTTGCCAGTATAACTTCTCTTGAGACTGTTCCAAAATACAGAAAGAAGCAATGTCGCCACCTCCATTTGTTGTACTGTTTTTCTTTAAGATTCTATTACTAGTTTCATAGAGGCATGCTAACTTGCTAGCAGTTTTTCTGCATCATGCATGGACTGAAATAATGTTACTATGACCTTAAGCCTACTGTGGCCTTATCAGTAGTATACTGTTCAACTTTGGCAACACTATATGTAATACTGCCCAATTATCTTTACCTGTGTCTCTTTTATATAAATAATTGCAAAAGGCTCTAATGTATGTTAAAAAGTTAATATTGTTATGATTTGTTATAGATGTATATTTTACTTTGTTTCTCTTTATAATCTATATCAGTTTTTCAACCTCTTTGCAAACATCATTTTTTGATGTGACAGTGAATTTGGCAGCCTACTTAGAATCATATACTAACTGCATAACCTCTTTTGAGACTTAACCAATCACAGCAAAAAACTGTAACAGCATTTCCAATTACTCCTTTGCTTTCTTTTTTAGATTTGCAGGCCATCCCATTTATCTGGTAAAAAAAACGCATAAATAAATAAATACTACATTTATTTTGCTCACTTCTCTTGCTGCCATGTCTACCATTTTTAATCTTTCCATAGTATTTGCATGTATATCTCTGACTAATCAAGGTACTAGTGAAAGACACTGAAAAATAATTAATGTCCCTTTCTTTGTATTTGCAAACACATACCATACGGGACAAGGGAACCTTACATTTAAATGTCTACAAAACAACAGTTACAAATAAATGGTAGTTAACAGGAAGCCAAATATATTATTCCTTCCTCTTAATTTACTAAAACATTTATGTGCAAAACTATTTATTTTCCAGATTATTTTACTAAAAATGAAAATGATGCTAAAGGGTAATTATGTGTTTTTGTTTTACCAATATTATACTATGAAAATCCATAAATGATTCTAAGCTATTAGCAAAGCATTATCAGGAATGTTTGTTTCTGCATTAAGAAATATGAGAGGAAAGATGTTTTCATTTTAGTGCATGTTCAAAGGAAATGAAAGTGGCACAAAGTATATGTCACAGTTAAGCAAAAAACTGCATAAAGGTAACATTATTGAATTTTTTTTATTGACCACCCCCATAAGATTATTTGACAACATGTGCCTAGATAGAACCCTTATACTTGAAGAGGAAAAAAAAAATCTGAATTAACCTCAAGATCAGGAGTTGAAAACAATTTGCTCACCACATATGATGGTACATAACATAAAGGAGGTTTGCAAGACAGTAAAACTTCTCTGCAATGCCAGGAATGGCATAATATCCTTTTTAAATATTGCTCTTACAAACTTAGAAAGTTGATAGAATAACATTTGCATTACCATGGATTTTCTGAAGGATATAAAGTCTGAAACTTAAATATGTGACATTATTTTCTGACGTCAGTCCTGAATGATTTGCCTGTGATTTGCCAGAAAACCACAATTTTATGAGAAACAGACCAAAAACATGATGCAAAAATCTGGATATTTTGCGAAAAATCTGATCAGTTGAGAGGTATGCTCACAATCCAAACTACACTGGCAATGCTTGTCTTTGTGGCTTCAGATTTCTGTAGCAGCTTCCCTCTCGCTCTCTTTCTCATTCTCCTAAATTTAATAAAATCTGTGTAGGCATAGTGTAGAGCCTACACAGAATGTTACTGTATCCATATACACAGTTCCCACTCGGCAGCATACCATGCATATTAATCATGGCACATTGCCAAGGGAGAGCCATGGAACACAGTTATTGAATCAGTGTAGGGAGTGTGGTGTGAACTGTGTCTGCAGATGAGTAACACACTCCCTGCACTGCCCAATTCTAGTATATCAATGTAATTTATTTTTTTTTTTAATTTCTTTAAAAAGCATGTTTTCACAGCACAGTGAGGAGCGCAGCAGTGCTAAGCGGTACTGAGACACCTGCCAGACATCTAAAAATAGAAACTGGATGTATCTACTTATTTAGTTAAAGGTCAAGTTTAAGCATAGCTGAGTGCATTTGTGAAGTGTAGTGCTCAGCACTGCTTAAAGGTAACTGAGAAATATATGTAAAGGCATTGCAAAATTCCACATAGCTAAATGGGTAGAGTTACCACCTCATGTGCAGTAGGTGCAGGGCTTGAATACATGGAAAGGCAAGTAAGCATTTATTTTCAAAATAGAAATTATACAAATTATTTTTAAATCCTGGCCTGCTGCACTTAGGTATGCTCTGCTAAGACCTGCTAAGATGTGCAAACATGCATAAACCAAATAAAGGCTGATAATGTTTATGCACTGCTTGGCACTGCTTGGTTGGTTTGCACACCGCCAGGTGCTGCTAAGCACTGCTAAGCACTGCTTGGCTGAGCTGAGCTGGTTTGTTCAATGCTAAGTGATGTCTCACATTTTTAAATGTTGCCCAATGGCATTTAAGGGTGGAAAAACAGACTATATTAAGCTCACTAGGCAGGAATACAGCATAATCTGTTGGAGTTATACCTGTGTAGTGACTATGGCTGGTGTTGGAGAGGGTGCAGACTTCTGGGCACAGTGGCGGGGCATTCAGGATTCCAGGGTCATCGTTGGACTCCTGGTGAAAAACCATGATGACCAGCTGCTGAAGGGAGGTTTCCAGTGCTCACAGTACAAGGCAGAGGCCTGAAACTGGCTGGCACATGATCTCACCAGTGTGACAGGTATCCCCCGCACAGGTGAACAGGTTCATCATCACCATGATGACCTGAAGTATAGGAAGGGGGAATCTCTTGGACACCTCGGTCCAAGAAGTTCAGGCAGGGAATGCCCCACAAGTTTGTAAGTAGTTTTATCTTTATTTCATCAATACCTAATTTGAATGTCTGATAAACTGATATGCATAATGCTGTGCTTCTACCCCAACATCTTTAAAGGAGAGGGCTCAAAACATTGGGGCGCATGCCAGGCACTTAGGTTGTGCTGTGAGTGTGGGGAGTACAGATGTATTTTGCTATCTGTAGTCAAATAAGCAAGTAAGAGTAAAGCATTAACTTTGATTAGGAATATGCAGTAAAGATTATATTGCAATGAATGTGGACTTACAGCTGTACTGCAATAAGTGCATACTGCCAACTGTAGTGCCATAAGCAGGAAAGAGTAAAGAATTAACTATAATAAAGTATATGCAATAAAGTTTGTAGTGCAATAACTGTGTAATTACAGCTATATTGCAACACCTGCATAATGACAACTGTTGTGCAATAAAATACCAAAACTTTACCAGTAACTGTGATTAGGTATCCCTAATAAAGTCTGTTGTGCAATAAGTGTGGAAGTAGAGCTGTTTTTCAAGAAATCATTTATGACAACTGTTCTGCAATAAAAACATAAAATAATATCAGTACTTGCATGAAGGTATATCTAATACAGTCTGTTTTGCAGTAAGTGTAGATTCAGATGTGTTTTTGTAAGAAATGAATGACAACTGTTCTGCAACTAGACATGAACCAAGAGCAATAACACCAAGGTAAATTGTGTTCATCAGGATTATCTTGTTTTCACCATTGCATGTCAGCTATATGCATTCAGGCTGTGAGATACAGTGCTGCAGTCAGGTAGCACAGTGCAATAGTTGTAAACTACAAATAATAACCCATAATTAGATATTGTTTGTTGACTTCACAGATATTTCAACACACTAACAATGTATTGTGTGCACCTGCATTCTATGTAATAATGTAGAGGTTACCTACCATCTCCATCATGCTTGAATTTCATGTGTGTGTGTTCAACTGTCACTGCAGTCTAGTATAAAACTGTACTACTATTACCAGGTCAAATTTTGGTGCCAGGTGAGCTCTAGGCAAATACCAGTCAGTAATAAGCAGTGACTCAGAAGCTCAGTTTGCTAAATGCTCTGTATGAAGTACATTTTGCCACACACACAGACCAGGGTTTGAATCCAGTGTCATGGAGAACTAAAAATTACAGTATCACTCACATAAAGTTAGCAGATATTCTCTCCACAGGTACTACAGGTAAATGGGTGAGGTAGCCCATATTATGAGTAAATAATTGTGTGTTTAGATGCCACAGACTGTTACAATCATGACCAGGAATGTGAAAATACAGCATAAAATAAAGGAAATAAGTATAATAATAATAAAATAAAATAAAATAAATGAAATAAAATGTGTAATCGTTCATATGGCTGTATGCCTGGAGTGTCTATTAAAGGTTGCTGCAGTCAATTAATACAGTCGATGCATATGTCCTCTGCAGTCACTGCCATAGGGTTCTATCCCTATGTCTGCCAAGCAAGGCATGATAGTTTTTTACGCACTGTACTATACACATACATGTCTCTCAAGTGTCACGTTGTCCCATAATGTAATTACTAGTGTGTAATCCCTCTGCCACAGATTTATCATCGACATGAATAAGTAAATAGCAAAGTATCACTACATCAGCCCACAGGACATCTATGTAGTTATATAAGTCCACCTGATATGCAAGTGTTCTGTGTAGTTGCTTACCTGCAGTTGTTACTGCTTGGCCCATACTGTTACATGTAGATAGTTTGACAGGTATGTAGATGCTACAGCAGCTATAGGGCACTTTAATACATAAGGAAAGGACAGACCTGTACAGTAGATAGCTGTACTGTTGTCAACTATGTAACCTATAATGGTATTAATGGACTGTATTTCTCTCTCTCCCCACCCCTTATCTTCATATATTCATTATTGTTATTCATTAGTTATGGTTTACTATTAACATATGTTGTTACATTAAACTGTATTTTGGGACATGTGTTTCATTATTGTATGTATTAAAATGGTTGCATATTAACATATCTTCTTGAATTACCTATTCTGTTGGCCTTATACCATAACTGTTACTGGCATGCTGTTAATATACAGACTGTTCTGTTATTTATTGTTGTGTTTCACATCATATGCATTGAAATGTAATGGGTTTATTTCCAATGTTCTGGCATGCTGTTATTACTAACAATGGTTTTGTTTATAACTGACCTATACTTATTGCTATACTTCCATTACCGCAGCATGTCAGGATAGGCCGGTTCCCAGTGATCTGACTACCCTACCTCAACTGGATGCGGGATCGGGTCCTAGCACGTCTGAGATCCAGGCCAGTGGTGCCCTATCTGCTGGCCCTACACCATCTTTAGGTGGAACTGCCTCAGGTGACGGGACCTGTCCTCCCCCTGGGAATGGTGGCAGAGGGGTGGCAGTCAACCAAGTTCAACTACCAGCCATAGTGCGCAGGTTTGTTCATAGGAGATATGACTGTCACCTGCAGCACATTGAGGGCAGACTGGACAACCTGGTGGGGCCAGCTGGCCCTGGTGACCAGCCTCCAGCACAGCCACCTTCAGGGCAGTGAAGGAACAGTGTTGACTGCCCAAGGGTGGGGACCAGAGTCATGCTACTGCTGTCTGGAGGTACATGCATCTTGGATTCCACAACACCCTACTCATCCAAGGTATTTATCCCCCATGTGTCACACACCACCCCTGTCTGCTGTGTTGTCTGTTTTGCCTGTCTGCAATTGCATCCTCTCTTATCCAACTTACCTCTTCACTCATACCTATATCCCTTCACCAACATTCCACTCTCTCCTTATAAAAATAAAAAAAAAATGGGCACCTGTCCCACAAAAAAATCTCCATTTTGCACATGTCTCCACTGGACACAACTAATTTGGTCCAATTGGCTTGACAACAAATTTATGTTGTCCTCACCCCTGTCTCTTCACTGCGGTTTGAGACTCCAAATTCATCCACAAAAATCTGTCAAAATGCACAGCTGTTGATGTGCAAGAAATGGAAAGCTATGGTTCTTCCCTACACCCATCCTGCAAATCCCTACCTGCCTTTCACTATGTTTTCCCCCTGCTTGACCCCATTTTCACCACTGTCATATCACCCCCTTTTTCTTTTCTTTTCTTTTTAATTTTTTAGCATGGTTTTGTGCTGAGCTAAGTGAATTGCCACACTGTGGCACATAGTGCTGCACTGTGCAAATCTGCTTAAATGAGCCTTTTGATCCTATGTGTTTCTCACGGTGTTAAGCACATATACAAAATAATCACCCCTACAATGTTTTGAACCTGGGCTCCTGTCAAATACAGCCTAATGCACTAACCCACTCGACCACACAGATATTAATTAAAGCAGGTGTTTCCATAAAAACATACTAATTGCAACTGACAGACTGAAATTAAACCTAATGGGAAATATGGCAGTGTACCTGAGACTCTGATACAAAAATACACCAGTAGACAGCTAAATAAATAATAATGGCAGTACGTGAGGCCTGAAACAGTAGGTAAATGTTCCCTTTTAACTGCAACATCTGTAAACACACCTGCTATAGCATCAATGGCACAGTGCATATGTTGAACTGGGCCCCTGCTGCAGAACAACTAACTTTGAAAGCCATGCACATACTGATGGCTGCAGACGTGTGTCACAGCCTGTATGTCTGCACATATATCTGGCAAATACACCTACTCCAGCACTGACTCAGTATCACAGCCTGTTAAATGCCTTACATGCAGTACATTTTGCCACACACAGTCCTGGGTTTGAATCCAGTGTGATGCACTTCAATTACATTGTTGTAAAGACACCAAGTAATGACTGAGTCCTGCAATTGTAATCCTCATAGGTTACTGCTAAAGAAGTATCTGCTACCCAGTTTTGCAAGTCAAAGGCCTGCAGGTAGGGACACACTGCACATATTCCTATAGCCTAACTATACGCCACCTACTACTCTGCTATTGGCACTGTTCCATAACAGATATACCTTAAGCATATGCCTTGATTGGACTGTAAAGAGTACCCTAACCCTGGCTGTGCTGTAACAACAGGGCTGCCACTGCTGCCACTATTACACATACAGCTTGCTGGCCTCCAGAGTGTTCACACTCTCCCCTAAGTGTCCTAGGCTGCAGCAGCCTCAATGTCACACATAAATAGAACTAACATTGTAAAAGTGTCCCTGAATGTCACTAATGTACTCTGGCTAAATCTCTGTTTTGTGGACATTTGTCCCTGTCTGTTTGAGAGGTATGCCTAACATACCTCTCAACCTGCTACAGTAAGAAATCAGGACAAAGCCATAATTAATGGGGGAAAAAGGCCCAAACTGAGTGATAGAGTATACATATTGGCCATACAAAGTAAGAATGTGAATAGACTAACAGATATTACTGAGGCATAAGTGTTTTCTGAAGGGTCTGACATGTGACAGTTAGATTCTGTTTTCATTTACTGACAGCAACCATCAATGATTGGACAGCCATTTGGCAAACATCCAGAACTTTGTGCAAAATGGACCACATCTATGAGGTGAACATGGTGAAATTCTGCAAACATCTGTATAGTTGAGAGGTATGATGCCTACAGGGAACACCTACTTCAGCAGGTTTGCAATGCTTTCTGTCACTGTGGCACATTGGTGTTGCAGGACTGTCCCAATATAGTTGTAATAGTACACTGCTATTTGTTTGATAGTGGCAGTATAACATATTAGTGGGGATTTGTCCATAGTAAACACACCACAGTAAACTGCAGTGATGGGTGTAGAGACATACAGCAGAATCTGTCATGGCACACAGGGACATTATCCAGTATTGCTTCTATCTTGGTGATAGTCACACATGTAGTGTGTTGCCAGTCTGTGGGGTATGATATGTGAGGGTACAGTGGATAGTGCAGGACATTATGGCAGTGTAGGATCTGTACATAGTGGACATCCATGTATCTGGTCCTGTAATGTGTTCCACTCTTGTTGTCTTACAGGAACAATGTACCGACAGAGACATCCACCATTTTCATCTGCAGAAAATTATGCTATACTGGATGCCCTCAGACTCCATCATCACATCCTGCTTTCCAGGAATCACCACAATCATGAACAGCTGGCAGTATCATGGGTCTGCCTTGTCAGGGCTGTTAATCAGATTGGTCAACAGAACAAGACCTATGAGCAAGTCCTATACTGGGCCATGGATATGGTCAATACTGCACATCAAAGGCCAGCTGCTGTTGCCAGGGATCATGCTGCCACTGGTGAAGGGCCTGTGACACAACAACCACTCTTGGTCACAGAGGAATTCCTGCTGAAACTGGGATCAACCAACAGCTCCCAAGCATCCATCACACCATACATCCTGGAGGTGGGTGCAACAGCGTCCACATCAGAGGAGCATCCAGGTAAGCTTACTATGTTCACCAGTATAATACTGTATCAGTCATTGTGGCAGGCCCTACAGTCCAAGACTATCTGCATTATGGGGGGGGGGGTGGCTTTTGCTCACAGTTGTGCACACATACTCAGAATGTCAGCAATATAGCCAGTATTGTATTAGCTACTGTACATGTGATATACACACATATTACCACTGGAGAATTTAGTATTGCTAACAATATCTCTCCCTCACCTTTTCATAGGCCCATCAGGTGTGTACCTGGTAAGTGTGATACTGTTGTTTTACAGATCATATATACCCTATGGAAGTTAAGGGCTGCCATTTTGCCTTATGTATAATTGTTGTGTTTAGGCAGAGAAAAATAGTTGTATGTTCCATTTCAGAGCAGTTAACTACAGTGCATAGCCTAGGGAATGACAGCTATGTATTTGTACAAACATCAACATGTTTGCACTTAATAGTTATGAGCAAATACACAGCCTGCTATGCATGAGGCAATTACCCCAAGATGCCCGTTCAAACACAATAGGGAGATGGTACATACCTGAGGCAGTGATGCTAGTTGTAGCGTTCTCAAGTTAGGTGTACTGGGTTTTATGTGTAGGTATATTGCATGCACTATCATATTACATAACTCACAGGTGTATTGTACTGGCAACATTAACCAGATGTAGGTGAAGTGCATGTTAGACAGGGCCTGAGTTGTTTGTGTATGTTGTTGTGAGTTTGTGTGCTGTGCATGGGATCAGAGATGAGAAGAAGTGGGACATGTAATGCAGTTGTGGATCATCATCTGTAAGAGTCTGTGTGGATTACAATACATAATAGTGCAGGTAGTAATGTACTGCTTTTGTTTTGCTTCTTACAGGTGAACAGGGGGTTGGAGTCTGTCCCCTCACCACCTGATGTCAGTGTCTCATTGGACTCTGATGATGATGGTGGTCATAGTGAGGCACAGGTGGGGTTGTTGGGGGCTGTATCTGTCCCAGAGGTTGACATACCCCTTCTGCCCCCATTGTCCCTGCACGCAGTCAGTATACCCACACATATCCAGTCACCAGAGGCCACAGATATTGGACAGTCAAAGGGTGGTGACATAGTACAGGACAGTGTGAGAACTATGGCATCAGTGAGTGTAGACACTGGCCATAGCCAGAGAGTTGGCAAAGTTCTACACAGGCAGATTGACAGGGGTGCTTGAAGGAGGACTTCTGGCCAACCACCTCCTGTTGCAGGTGTCACATCACAGGTCATTGGCCGCATGTTTCAGGCTGTCATGGAGGCACAGGCATGTTAGGAATGCAACACCAGATGGATGCTTAGGCTTATGGATGCAGCACAGTCTGACATATGTGACTGCCTCCACTGCATGGGTGATGCGCTGGAACATTTTATTGATGTACTTGACAGATGGTGGGTTGTGACAGTGTCTGTATTTGACTGCACTTGGTCTGTGCTGGAACATCTGGTTGGAGATGGGAGTCAGACACATAGATGTAGGCCAGCAACACCATTTGCTGAGAGTCCACGTGGCCATGCATACTCATGCTCCCATAGTGGCAGTACCTCCAGTGCTAAAGTGGAAAGTGTGCTGTCTACACCACAATATGACAGGCCATGGGCAGGTGTTCCTGGGTGGTCACATGGGGGACACAGGCCATACCTCTCAACTTGGAAACATCAAAAATCTGGACAAGGCCAATGAAAAATAGATACAAATCTGTACGCTGATTAACATAAAATTTGCATACATAAATATATAACCTCACCCACTCAATGGGATTGTGGGATACCGACTTTCAAATGCAAACTGAAGAACAGACAACAAAAATATGGCACCAGAGTCCCCCTGCAGCCATTCCAATGTTCCATTATCTGGCTACTTCACCCATTTACCATAAACACGAATGTGTGCATACTGCTTTACTAATACAATGATTATTTGGAATTTATTTTTACATTTTATAGCCCAATGCCCAAACACCAATAGACATCTGCTAAACAAAATAACACTGTCTCACAACGAAAATAGACTTGGCATTAAAACATCTCTGCCCTTGAAACTCACATTCATTGAAACAGCATTGAAACCCACACCACATTCAAAGAAAATGCATTTGGCCAGTGTGGATAAAGATTACCTTTGGGCTGTTTTCAAATCATCGGCCCCTTGCACACAAAACAAGAAACATACATGTTTTCTTTGATACACCTTCCTGACTTTATTAAATTATATTCCTTGTATAATACAGCACACTTGTTAGACAGAGCGCATTTTACATTTATTGTCTGAACATTTTTCCAGTAGGCTGTAAGCAATGAAACAAAATGCATGAACCAATAATGACAAAACTGCCCAATTCAGAACATTTCCTTCATAAAAGTCTACTTCCAGTGTGGCCACACCAACACTATAAATAGAATGACAGTAGTGTAAGCCATAGGCATCTTGCACAGCTTCTTGCACTTATTTTCAATTTCAGTTTTTTTTTTCAGGGGGTGGGGGTACAAAAGGCCAAAAACCAGGGACATATTTTAAACATTGCTTGTATAATTTTGGAAAGTTGCTAGAATAAAATGTTGCATTGTCACCATGCATTTCACTAGGAAGTCTCAAACCCAGGACCCTGTACACTACAGTTAGAACAACATACTACTATGCTAAATCAGCATTTTCACAAAAAGATAGGAAGACTAAAACTTAAATGGCTATCATTTATAGAATTCAGTTATCACTTCTCGCCATAGCTTTCAACCTCTTTGCACAAAAAAAGTGGACAAAGCCAATAATGGGGGAATACAAATCCAGTCCTCACTTCTCACCATAGCTATCTCAATTCTTAGCATAAAAAACCTGGAGAAAGCCAATAATGGGGGAATACAGCCCCAAGGGACAAATTTAAAATACTGATCTTATAAACTTAGAAAATTGCTGGAATAAAAGGTTTTGTGTTACCATTTATTTTCTGAAGAATATGAAGCCTGGAATTCAAATGCTTGTCATTATTTAATGAATTCAATCCTGCACTGCAGTGATTTTCCCCAAAAATCCTGAAAACCACAGTTTTTATGAGGAACAGTCTCAAAGGAAAAATATGAGGGGCAACTTTACAAGTGGTGGTGGCTAGTTTTACCCTGTACCCAAGGTACAGGGTTTGAGCCTGAGTACCTCTAGCCACCAGGTATATTGTAATGGGAGAATCCACATGTAGAAGACAAATTCTGTTAACAGGAAGCTGTTTGTTGGCTCAAAATGAGTATTTTCTTAACGTGTGCCTAGCAGTAAGTACGCTAGACCCCCAAGACTGCCTTTTTATACACATGCTAAACCCCCAAAACTGCCTTTTTATACACACTACAAAACACTTCTTAAAAGGACAGTTTCCTTAATCTTTATGGAAAGGTCATATACATTTCTTAACAGATTTCCTCAGCTTTTTTATGAGGCCATTTTCTTTTACTGTTTCAATTTATAGCCAGTGCAAAAGAAGCACACTTTTTCGTAAGGCAGACCCGACCCTTTTTACTTGGATAAATGTACAACTGTAATAACTAAGAAGGTGAATAAAGTGCACAGCTTTGGAGCTGTAAAATATAGTCTTGTTTAAACAGTGAGTTAATGCATGTGCACACGTGAATGGTGTGCACTACCTTGTACCTGTAGGCTTTGTTGACAGTAACCTTAAATATCTATGACCCCTATCATAAGGTGAAGAAAACTTGGCAGCAAAAAGGAATCATGTCTAGAGCATGAACATGAACACACATACACACACACACACACACACACACACACACACACACACACGCACACACACACGCACACACACACACACACACACACACACACACACACACACACACACACACACACACACACACACACACACACACCCTTTCTAACATAAATAATGATGTTTCAGCTTACTTGAGTGATCAGGCCCTCTAAATAAAAATCCTTGCAGTCTAAATAAACAATCCGAGCCTTGATACCTTCCACTGTCCAAGCCTTCAAATAAATTCTTGCAAGCCCCGCATCTTCTAAATAAACAATCTGACCAAGCCTTCTAAATCCTTGCGAGCCCCAAGCCATATAAATGCTTGCCATAAAAATAAATCCTTGCCGTTCTTTCCAGCTGGTTCGTTCCCACTCACAAAGCATTTGAACCAGTCGGAAACCTGGAAAATACGTGTGCTGTGAGCTGAATTCCGACAGACTGGTAGCCCTGATGAACTGACGTCATCATGCATGTGATGATGTCAGCTAAAGCACGAAAAATAAAAAAAACAAATGAAGAAAAAATTGGAAATGAAGGGGTGCCACTCGGGAATCGTGGCACCCCATTATTTGGACCCCAAATCTTGGTAAAAAATGCGTAATTTGGGACAGTTGGGAGGAATGACACAGGCCCAGCAGACAGCAGTCATCATCGGGTACTAGCACCACATCTGAGCCTTGGCATGGTGGTGCCCATGCTATTCCTGGAGAAGCCAGTTCTTGTATTCATGGTTGGAGACGGTGAACTGTCCACTCTACCATCTACGGTCCACAGCTGTCTTCCATACATACATGTAGGGTTAGCACTCGGCTTGACTGTGTACATGCACACACTGTGACACCACTGTCACATAAAGGTCACCAACAGACACCCACGACACCTCTCCATGGCCCATCTAACCAGCACCCCTTCCAGAATCAAGATGTGCTGTCAACTGTTTGGCACAGCCTAGGCCTCTGGCACCCCCACCCCACACCCTGTGCATGCCGTGATACCTGTGCCACATCCCTGCCATCTGTGCCATCAATGCAGGGACTTGTGAATGTGTCTGATGCACAGGGTGACTATATTACTTTACATGTGTTTGTTTAGTGCAGTAGTGTTATGCCATGGCGTTTGTTGTTGGTTACAATATGTACTGTATGCTGGCATGTGTCTTCAGTACTCATCAAACTTTGCGTATCTTTGTTGCCTGATGGTAGACATGTTAATGTTACAGGCTGACAGGTGTGATATCAGCAAGGCATGTCAGTACACATGCATAACTCCCTAGGTGCATATGTGTAGAACAATATGTCAGCGACAATGGGGACAGTCAGCAGCATCATGCTTTCAAACTCTGTGACAAGGTGTACTACCCTTTATACATGTCACCTGGGTATTCTGCACCTACAAATCTAGATGGTGGCAGACATCAATTATGCTTATGCTTATATAGATGAGGGCAATCTAGGACCAGCGGCTAGTCACAGGGCCATAAAATGCATACCCAATGGATGGCCATCTCTCTAGTGTTGCAACTGGATATATTTACACACACAAAGACAAGTTGGATATTGTGAGATTAGAAAATTCCTAGCTATCTAGTAATGCTCACTATAGCTTGCAGTACTTCTCACATGCACGATGGAGTTAATCTGATATTAGAGTGTCAGACAGTGTTCCTAAGGTGGATGACATCAGCAGGACCTGTAAAAGAGGCCAATGTTGAGGCTAGCAGCAAGTCACAGGGCCACATGGGCATGTCTGTAGTGTCACAAGGTGATATATGTACATACACACATAAACACAGAGAGGTTGGATGATGTGAGACTAGAATCCCTAGCTATCTGCTGTTACACACTACAGGTTGCAGTACTTATTCCATGTGTCATGTTGTTTATCTGATATTACACTGACAGCCAGCACTCTTAAGGAGGATGACAACAGCAGTGCTTGAAAAGGAGGCCAATGTTGAGGCCATCAGATAGTCACTGGGCATAAAATGCATAGCTATTGCACACAGATAGCCCAAACAGGCTCTTCTGATGTGCTGCATGGGGATATATTTACACACTCAGACACACACACACACACACACACACACACACACACACACACACACACACACACACACACACACACACACACACACACACATACACACACACATGTTGGATGATGTGAGATTAGAACTCCTACCTATCTAGTATTACACACTACCGCTCAGAGTATTTATCTCAGGTGCCACAGGTTATGTCTGTTGTATATGTTGATGCAGGCACAGTATGGAGTATGCACAGAGGCCTTGTGTTAAACAGCATGTGTGGCCTGCAGAGTGATACTGATTGGTACTATGTACTGTCCCGGGGTGGGATACCTGGTAATATCCCTGCTATTTGTGTACAATTACCAGTCTGGCCATATGTGGCTGTTTGCAGTTTGATAGGCGGACATGTGGCCAGGGACAGTATGGCCTGTCCAAGGCATGCATTGCACCCATTGCACATTACACCACCTCCATACCTGTGTCTGTCTACAGGGTGACAGTCCGCAAGTGCAAGGGTCTGTGGGTGAGTGGATTATGTACTGTTGCTGCCTTGGTCTGATTCCATCAGACAGCTGTTGTGATGTGTAAGTGCAGATAACCCCAGCATTCTGGGGTAAGTGGGACATCCATACAATTCCACCCATATCTATATCAATGTGAATAATTGGAATGTCTCCTTAAATGTTGTTGTGTGTGTATGTTATGTAACTGTGTTATGTAGATATATGTGGGGACTCTATGTATCATTGTACTTTATATAGCTATATATACCTGTTGGTATCATATCTGTGTACCACATACTGATAGAGACACTAATCAAACGTGAGTAGGATGGGAGAGACAGATATGTATATGTAGCTGTATGCATGTATAGACATATTTCAACACAGCAGGTCTTTGGGTGGTAGAGACAACAGACTTGGGCTCAAGTTAGCTAAGTGTAGGAGCATGCCCAATATGATTGTCAGTACTTACAAGGTGACTCCAGTCCAGAGCTACCTGTACTTCAGTCCGGGATTATGTGTGCAGCAGGCTATTGGCTGCTGCAACTGTTGACACAGTAATGCAGTTCCCTGATATTGTCCAAGGCATTTCCTGGCTTTTTGCCTACCTTAATATATGACTCATACCTCACAACTGTACAGAGCTTCACAGACCGTGCAAAGGTTTGCCTCATATTTGTGGTCTGTTTAACATAACATTGTAGTTTTCTGGCATATTAGTGGCAAATAAGTGAAGATTGAAGTCAATAAATAATGACAGACATTTCAGTTTCACACTCCATACACATCGGGAGATTCATGCTAATGCAAGACCTGTTATTCTATCAACATTCTACATTTGTAGGAGCAAATATTTACAACCTGTCCATATTTGTGGGCCTTGGTCCCACTTTTATTCATATCTTTGGCCAGATTTCCTGCTGAAAGAGGTTGAGAGTTATGATGTGACTGCAGTACATGATGTAAAACCACACACAGAGTGACAGTCTGCATACCTCTCCCTGTATATGTTTTTGCAGACTGTCCAGCATTTCACCCCATATGTCTGCTGTGTTACTCATACATTTGTGGTTTTCCGGTACTATACTGTCAACAGCGGTCACTGACTACTGATACATTTAAGTTGTGGCCTTTACATCTTAAAGCCAATCTGATCTGTTGCAGCCTTCTGTTATATTAACCACTTGCTAGGTTACTCAGAGCATGAATAATGTGTGTCAGTAGTTATGGTATGGTATTCTGCCCCCATTCAGTCTGGCTTTGTCCAGCTTTTTTGCAGTAATGGACTGAGAGTTTATGACAGTCTATGGGAATACAGCTATATGATCACTAGACATGCAAACGATGTTGGATGCTGTCATGTTTGAACCATCAGCACCATCCCCAGTGCTACTGTCCCTGGCCCAGTGAGTCACACCAGCCACCAGACAGAAAGGTTTCATTCCTCACACTATCAACAACATACAGGAATTGTCTGGTCTGCTGGTATATCATTGCAGACTTAGGCTTACAGCAGTTGTATGGGAGCACTCCCATGTTTGGAGTGGGGGACGACCGGCCTAGGTTCTGCTGGCATAAACAGTCATGCAACTGTCCTGTGACCCCACTGCTTGGCATCTCCCTGGAATAACGTTGTGGACTTTCCAGCCATGTGGCCTAGTGGATACTATGAGAAACATACTAGTGAACAGAGTACCTGTTGCCCAAGTGACTGTTAGATCTGTACAGCTAGCCCAGTAGCCCACTATAGATCTCTGCAAGTAGCCCAGTAGCACACTAAATATAGCCCACTATATTCCCTTGCATACATGTGGCAGGTCCATACATATACTACCATATTGTAGTACCCCTTGCAAGTGGTGTATAGGAGAGTGACTTACCTTGTGAATGCAGCAGTGGACAGACCTGTAGTTCGGGGCTAAGTCTGTCTGTTGCATGCAGTCCACAGCCAATAGATGGTGAGGTATAGGTTGTGTGGTCTGGCTGGCATAATTTTTACTAATATTTATGCGAGTCAAGTAAGTTGTCAGTCCCTAGGGCCCTAGGGTGTCAGTACATGTGCCTGCACAACTTGGTCAACTTCTTTGAGTTAGTCACCAGAGCTGTGGATGAAGCCAAGGTGGTTCACACAGCCTACCTTAATTTGGCCAAGGCCTTTGATACCATTCCCCACTCAGAAATCATAGAAAAACTCAGTAAGATAGGCATCAACCCCTATATTACTAGTTGGGCTGCAAAATGGCTCACAAATAGAACCCACAGTGTGAAAGTAGCTGACGCTACGTTAGACTGCCGAACAGTGACAAATGGCGTCCCACAGGGTTCAGTCCTGGGTCCTCTCCTGTTTGGTATCTATTTCTCTGAAGTCCAGGCCAACATGAAGGGACTCTGGCTGACAAAATTCGCAGACGATTGCAAGTTGGGAGATATTATTAACTCCACAAGTGATGTTGACATCCTACAGGAAGGCCTCACTGAGACCAACGACTAGTGTCTGAACCATGACCTTAAGCTCAATGCCAAAAAAATGTGCCGTCATCCCCTTTGGGAAAAACCCAGCCCACTGAACACAGAAGGCATTATAAGAGATCTGGGAATGCAGGTTGATAGCAACCTCTCTTTTGACCACCACATTGCCACTGTGGTCAGAAAGTCCTGCTATGTGGCACATCTCATAACTAAGGGTTTTGCATCCAGGCAGAATGAGGTCATTGTCTCCTTCTACTATTCCCTCATTAGGCCAATCATAGAGTACAATGGCCCATTTGACATGTACCTCACTAGACACCTGCAACCACTGGAGAGGTCACAAAAGTACCTCACAAAGAGGATTCTGGGCCTTAAACAGTTGTCATATATGGACAGGCACAAAAAACGCCAACTATTCTCTGTCTCATATTGCCTACTTAGAGGCAAACTCTGCTTGACTTACAAAGCCATGTCTGACCCAGCTCTGTTAGAAATGCTACATCTAAAGAAATCCCAATCCCTTTGCACCACATGCTCCAGTGCTCCAGAGACCTCAACCTCATTACCACAATCAACAGAACGTGCTGGAGGGACAGGTTCACAACCCAGAGACTGCCCATGCTATGGAATAGACTTCCCATACAAGTCAAACAGAGCAGCTCACTGGCCTTGTTCAAGAGAAATCTTGATGAGTGGATGGGAAATAGAAAATTCACCCCAGGGATCACTCCAGCAGCTCTACTTGACAGATGCACTGGGAATTAAGGTTGGGTGGCACAAAGCCAGGGTAATCCTATGGGTTAAGGTTGTAAAGGCTCCAGGGCCATTAGCCTAGTACACACCTATGAGCCTGTGTGCTATGCATTGTCTCTTAGTCAAGGACAAGGCATATTGGGCATGCCTACATCTGCCTACAAGGATAACCTCAGGGGATTCCTCCTCCAAGTCCCCCTGTGGCTGTGGCTGTGATGAACTAGGCACTGGTGGGGGATGTGTATCCCTTCCCTTTGATGATTCTGCTGCGACTGTTTCAGTGGATCATATTGTGTAGCATGGCACATACTGTGAACATCTGTGCGCATCTGGCTGAAGAGTACTGCAGGGCACCAACAGATATATCAAGGCATTGGAACCGTGACATCAACAGCCCAACACACACTCTATGATGTTTCTAGTTTGGGTGTGTGCCTCATTATGGCATTATTCTGTGGGTGTGTGCGCATTTCTCATACGTTTCATCATCCATGGTTCCAAGGCATAGCCAGCATCCCCAAGTAAATGGCAGTGTAGGATGTCCCCCTTAGCAAATATCTGGTAGAGGTGTGATGCATGCAAGATATGGGAGTCATGATAATTGCCAGGGCTGCCAGCACACACATTCATGATAATGTCCTGGGCATTCCACACAACCTGGCAGTTGATGGAGTGGTACCCCTTGCAGTTGAAGTAGATTCTACCCTCTTCACAGGGTGGTGCCTTGATGTGTACATAAGTGCAGTCTATGGCACCCAGTTCCTCAGAGTAACATGCTACATGGTAGATGAGTCGCATGCTGCTGGCCCTCTCCTTGGGGGTGTGGGGAAAATAAATGTGCTCACTGGCATGTGGTAGCATGGCATCAGGAACTGGTGGAGTACCCTAAAAGAAGATGCCTGTGAGACCCCCATCATGTCCCCAGTTGGTCTTTGGAAAGTACCTGCAACTACACATACCTTTTTTCCACTGGAATGGGTTCCCCTCTGATGGCCCTGGGTCTGTGTTGAGTTCTACAGAGCTCAGTTAGTTATTGCAGTATGTCCCTGTCCACCCTGAAGCATTCTACAATCACCAGCTCATGTAGTTCTTGGTAGGTTACCCTGGGCCTGAACACTCTTCTCTTTCTCAGTCTAGGCCTATGCTCAGCAACAGCAGCAGCTGATTTGACTTCAGCATCTAGCACATATATGTGTAGCAGACCTGCAGCAGCCCTTAGCATTCTCTCAGAATTCTCAAGTCTGTACTCCAGTGGTGCAGAGTATGAGGAAAAATCAGATTGTAAGGTGTATGCAACCTTTATACTGCTCTGCTGTAGGTGTAGCCTATGTGGTTGGCTACCTATGATGCATTCCACCTGCCAAGTACATCATTAAGGGGTTTAATGGTCATAGTTTAAATGAAACAGGGCTCATCAGTAATTAATATATCATTGGATTTCTCTGAACTTTTTTTTTTTTTGTGACAGTGTTCCTTGCTGAGAACTGCAGCGCACCATGGAAACCCACGCTGCAAAGATAAACAAAGCTTAGAAGTCAGTAGACACACACCTATGGAAGTTCATGCTCAGCATGGTAGTGCACTGTTTAAATAAACACAAACACAATAAAACATGCACCTCAGAGATAAACATAGCTTAGCAGTCAGCATACATGCCCCCTGCTCAGCTCAGCTGTACGCCGCGCAAACAGGCGCTGCTGACTTCCAATGTGCTTAATAGTTTGCAGAAATTCCCTCTTTTGATGTCAGCTATCTCATCTGTGGACATCAACATAGTTCTGTGCCTACATGGGTGAGATCTGCGGACACATATACCCATTTGTACTATTCAGTAACCACAGGTCATTTGCATACTGATCCATGCACACTGCCAGGAAATTACATGGTTTCAGGCCCTGCCTCATTAGCAACCACAACAATCTAACACTGTACATAATCCACACAGGTTCCTATAATGCATTTCCCTTACATATTCACAAATTCTGTTTTTTACAATATTTTTATATTTTGTTTTCCATAACTGCATGTTTGTGCACTGAGGTGCGCTGCACAAAAATACCTAAGGTATTTAAAAATATATATATTTTACATTATTTTCCATACGATTTTGGACACACAATGAATAGATTTGTCCATATCTGTATTCCCTATGCTATTTCTCCCAATATCAGTACATGTTTACAGTCTCTGGTGTCATTTTTGCATCCTGTACATGGAATTTTTCTGTGTACATTACGAAAACCAACACGAGGTCTGCACAACTGCCTTTCTGTTTACTGGATCGCTCTACCAGCTTCATTTGTATGCATTTCACATGCTTATGAGGTGATTTGTATGCCACAGACACTTCTGTGCTCGCACACTCATGCACGCCCCTCAGCTCCCTCCATTTACTTGATTGCACATCTGCTTACATCCATGTAAGCACCGTGTCACAATGCCTACATGGCAAATAAGTCCATGCAGGCTTTATTAAATTCCCACCATTGTCTCAATGTGTAGGTGATGTAAGAAAGAGAATTTTCTGCAACTCAAAATAGACCAATATCCAAAAATGCTTAGAATCGAACTGCCTCTGCTACTGGTTTGAGCTCCAGGAAGAAGAAGATGAAGTGTGACTTTGGCTGTCCACAGAGATAAGCCATGAGTAGGTACCTCCATTGGTGTCAATAGATGTAAAGAAAATTAATGGAATAAAATGTTTAAATACAGTCTCCATAAATAACCAAAACATCTATAGCTATATATATATATATATATATATATATATATATATATATATATATATATATATATATATATATATATATAAATATATATATATATATATATATATATATATATATATATATATATATATATGTATATATAGATATATATACATATACATATAGGTATACCATTCCGCCATGTTGTCAGACTTTGCAACTTGCCAGATGAGTGTAGGGATGCTGTGCAATACCAGGCATCACATGGTCACAACATGCATATTGTAATCTGGGATGCCCACATCAGACACCACACATGGTCTTGATTGAGAATGCTCCTACAGAAGTCCAAAACATAGCCACTCAGTGTTTTCTACCTTCAGTATCACTTTCTACAGAGAGTCTGTAATTGTTTCAACCTGCTTAGTAAAGTTACTATGTCTTTGATGATTATCACTACCATGTCTCAGATGGTTGTCATCATCATGCCTTATGTTGACATGCACTCTATTACTGTGTACTATGCAGTGGGGACTATATCATGTATATGTCTGTCTTGCGTACACCTCTGCAATGCTGTCTGAAGTCATGTGATGTATGTAACACTGGAAACTGCCTTGTCTTCCTTACATCACGCTTCCTCAGCTGCTCTGCCTTTACTGACAGGTTTCGGTTTCATACAGAACTGGTCACACCACTGTCATGTGCACATCACTTTTCAGCATTTTTAGACATTCTTCTGTCATACACTATCCCTGGCACATTATTCCACTTTGCTACAGCACCTTTGATTCAGGTTCAGATGCTCTCCTTCAGACTTTCCTTTAACTGAAGTATGCCTCTCTGATACTTGATGTTGCTAATATGTTCCACGATTCCCCGTTCTATTTCATTTCTCATCTTCTTATGGCTGAAGACATTTGCTGCCATGATCACTGTCTTGTCTTTACTCAATGTCCTTCCATGTGCCTTCATTTTAGTATTCCAGTACCATATCACTTGATGAAGTTCATAACGACCTGCTTCTAGTGCTGCATCATCTTCAAACAGCAACTTTGATAATCTGTCCCATCAGAACAGTTTTCTAATTTAGATCATCACCAATATGAACAGGAGTGGGCTCAAAGCTGGGCCCTGATGCACACGTGTTAGACCTAACAATGTTCATACTTGTGTCTCTGTGTCCTTGCACATAGCCTGCACTAATTCTACCAGTGTTGATTGGACTCCAAACTATGACAGCACTGTTGAAATCAGCTATCTTGACATCTTGTCATGTGCTTTCTCCAAGTCTAGAAATACCCGATTGGGTTTCTTTGCCATCTGCAGCTTCTTTTGTCAGGTTCCACTTTATAAAACAGACAGAACACCAAAGACCTTTGATGACTTTTATTGAAACCACATATAAAACAAATGCATCATAACTTTATTATGTATAACTTCATTTCATTTGCATAGCATCAAACATCATCTAACCATCAATAAGGGCAGCGTACCACCACTCATCCTTCCCAAGCATCCTTCACCCGCTCACTTATTCTAATGTGTCAGGCAGCATCCATCTGCTCACCTTCATCCCAAATCCTCACTTCCATCCCAACACCAGGTGCAAGTAGCGTTCAACCACTCAATTCCACCACTCCAGACTTCCTTAGTCCAAAAAGCACACCAGAGAGGGAACAGAAGATGGACAAGCCTGTCCCTCTTCTCCACTACACATCTCTCCCAAGTAAAACCATTGCAATAACTCCTGAACCATGGGCAGGCCAGGTGGGTAAAAAGATCATGCCAAAATGTGTCCTCCAACAGGCTTCTGGTACTCAAAATGCCCTAAGTACCACCCCTTGCTTACTTCACATCCTCCCTCCATTCCTCTGTAAATTAACCCTTTCTTCCCTACCTACCTCTATCAAACTTACCCTGACTATCAAATCTTCCCAACCCTCCCTTACCTACTCATTTGCCCCCCACTAAAGATGTCCCGTGACAAATTTGTCTGTTCCATACATCATTTGTCACATTCCATTTTATAAAACAGAATACCAAAGAGCTTTGACAACCTTTATTGAAATCGCATATAAAACAAACGCATCATAACTTTATTATGTATAACTTCATTTCCTTTGCATAGCATCAAACATTTGACCATGAATCAGGGCCACGTACTACTGCTCTCCCTTCCTGAATAAGTAGCATCCTCCACCTGCTCACTTATTCTAAAGCATCAGGCAGCATCCAACTGCTCACCTTCATCCCAAATCCTCACTTCTATCCCAACACCAGGTGCAAGCAGAGCTCAACCACTCACTTCCACCACTCCAGACTTCCTTAGTCCAAAAAGCACACCAGAGGGGGAATAGAAGAGAGACAAGCCTGTCTTTCTTCTCTGACCACCAGCCAAAATGTGTCCTCCAATAGGCTTCTGGTACTCAAAATGCCCTAAGTCTCACCCCTTGCTTACTTCACTTCCTCCTTCCATCCCTCTATAAATTATCCCTTCCTTCCACACCTACCTTTATCAAGCGTACCCTGACTATCAAATTTTCCCACCACAACCCTCCCTAACCTTCTTATATATCACCTCCTCTAAAGATATCCCGTGACAGATTTTTCTGTTCCAAACATCATTTACATTATCTGTCACACTAAAAACGTCAGGTCAGTTGTGCATAGTGATTTGATTTCAAACTAATTATCTTACATCTTACTCTCTGCTACAATACTTACTCATTTAACATAATTCTCAGTCCATTACTTTCATCCAGTGTGGCAGGAATATGATACCTCTGTAGTACTAACAGTTGTGTATATTCTCTTTGTTTTCCCTTGTAGACTGCCCACAGAATGCCAATTCTCTAGTCAGCTGTGATACACCCTTCTCTCTCCCTTTTTCTGTCTCTCTGTCTCTGCTTCACTCTGACCCTTGTTCTGTTTTGCAATGAGTAGACTAAGGAGCCATCTCTTCCTTAATACACCCAATATGTTGATCATATCTGTCATGGCTTTATCTGAGCCTGGCACTTTCTATGACTTCATTTTCCTTAATGCACTTTGCACTTCTTTTAGAGTAGGTTATCTTTCTTCTCTCCTCATATGTTTTGCATGTGGTAGTTTAGCTCTTGTGGAGTTTTCTCCATTCAGAAGCTTGTTGACGTATTCCACCCCCTGGTGTTGATGTCCTCTGGACTGTTGAGCAGATTTTTGTTGGTATTTTTATGAATGACATCTGACAACTATCTTCTTTATCCTTCTGTCATTGCCCCTCAAGCTGATAGAATGCTTTTATTCCATCTGATAAGTCATTTCCCAGAATATGTAAGTGCCATGTTCTTTGCCATAAAAACTTCAGCCTTATCTTCTGATAAAGAGTGGTAAAGACTGAGAAGGAGATCATAATTGTAGAAGTGGCTACAGAGCGTATGTTGGATCTGCACATATTACAACCTGTCTAGAACAGGATGTAGGATCTGCATATGAATACCGAAAAGGAAGATGAAGAGCTGGATACAGGATTGATCAAAATGCATCGAACTCTCCATAAACAAATAAAAATAATGATCACATGGCACTTACTGCTATGAGAATAAAGCTTCTTGGAAATGCACTGTTTGGTATTTAGAAGAATGATTTAGGAATATGGATAAGATATACAGTTCATTTTTCCAAGACCGTGGCATGTAAACTGCTGAGCAGGTAGCACAGTTGCCTTTGATGCTGAAAAAGCAGAAGGCTGTGAGTCTAGCCTTACACTACGTACTTAGCCTAATGTCACACCACTGACACTGCAGTGCAGCATAAGGGGTTAGTGTATTCCTGAGTGTACTCCCCTTCAGATGAAATGTCAATCTGAGGTCCCATCTACTTGGGATGGTGTTAGCTTAGGTGTGTGTAAAGGATTACACAACTCGTAATGAAGAAAGGGAAGGGAAAGTTCCCTGGCCATATTTCCCCTAATCAGTATGAGTAGCATTTTAGATTTCCTCTGAAAAGGGGACTTTGACCTAATAGGATTTACCTAGCCAAATAAAGGTAAATAAATTAAGCACTCAATCTAACAGAGAGGAATAAACATAACTGTATTAGCACTGCTGCAAGTGGGCAAAGCTGTAAGTCTTATAACTGGTATCTTGTTAAAACCTGTCTGCTTCTGTAGTTAGTTTTATTGATTTTCAAAGGATGTGTCTTGTATTCCTTTACAAAGGTTGATGTTTGGATTGAGATGTATATATCTTTGTTAACTGCATTAATCACTTGCTTTTCTATTGGTATATATTGTATTATATTACATTATATTATATTTTTATTTTGCAGTTTAAGCTAAGGACTGAGTTTACTGAAGATAGTAAAGTCTATATAATTTATTTCTTTACTTTAGGCAGTGTATATTAAGGAACTCTATTTACTATTATGACCATTATGTGCCAATTGGCTAGAATGCAGTGATAGGGAGTTATGTGGTTAAAATAAATTAAGGAATAAATAAGCAATTAACTCTTCCAGCAGACATAATGCTCATTGCACAATATTTAACCATTAGCCATTAAATCTGTGTTCTGGAGGAAGCTGTGGGATTTATATTTTGCATAATATATACATGTGTTTTCTTCACTTCATCTTTGCAGCTGTTCGACAGGCATAAGGGTCATTTACTTTGTCTGGCACCTGGGAGGAAGAAACTTCATTTTAGGAGAATATCTGTAGCTTCTTCCTCTCATTTTGAAATAATAACACAGCTGCACACCTGAATCACTTGCTAACCACTTTTTTATTATTCTAAGACATTAGACGTGTTTCCTGAAATAACACCACCTGTGTTTTCTGTTTTACTAAGGGATGGCTAATTGTTGTGATCACTTAATGAAACCTTTTACATGATTAATGTTAAATGTGATTACCTTAATCATAGTTAGTAAACAGTTTCTCCTGTTTAATTGGTACACTTAACATTCTTCATTAACTTTTCAAATAAGTATTCATCAACATAGAGAACAGAATATCCTAGCATTTTATAACTTTTTAAAATAAAAAGTGCCATGTAAAAACAATGATTTTTTACACGTTTTCTAAAAATGTCAAAAACAACAAGGAAATAAATGTTCACACACAATGTATCTGTAGGTATAGATATAGACATAGACATAAATATAGATATAGAAATAGAAATAGATATAGATGTAGATATAGATATACCTGGGACTTCAATAAACTCCATGTAGGCTTAGTTTGAAGCCTACATGGAGTTTATGTGTTTGCACGATGAGCAGCAACGTTAATTGCATATGGATGCTGCATATTGAGCTTACGTGAATGCAAGTGAGGTTTCGTGTCCAGCAAATGTGTAAAGCAGCATGAACACCTGCAGACATGCAGCATGTTTACCTGCAGGCAAACTAGTTCTAAGTGATTGAGTGGACAGCCACAATGATTACCATGACTTAATATAAGATCATCATAGCCGGCCTTAGACATAGGCCAGCTAGGTGGCCACCTAGGGCGCCAGTCTTGCAGGGACGCTTTTCCAGTATTTATGTGGTGTAGTTAGACCAGGATGGGGGCACTGGGTGGTGTGAGGGGTGGCACTGTGGAGCCATTTTGCCTAGGGCACCAGTTGATCTAAGGCCGCTCCTGAAGATTATGCATAAAATTCTTACACATTATAACAAAGTGTTGTCAGTACAGAGTACTGTGCAAATCTGTTTTAGGCGTACAGAATAAAAGTTTTGATGGTGATTAGCAAGGGTACATAGACTGAATTGTAAATAATTATTCTGGAAAAGTGTGTGTATTGAAAAAGGCCACCCACATGAACTGTAGGAATGAGCACAGGGGAAGAGGAGAAGTGAAACATGGTAATATACAGTAGATGAGGGCATGTCAATGTATGTACTCCACAAATACAAGACAGTTGTAGCATGAACAGTAATCACATATCTACATAATACAGTACGTACTGGTGTTTACACCTCCTGTTTGGGTATAGTCATATCAATATGGAGTTAGTGTATATTATGTGACTGTCACACAAAGTGGCATATGAATGGAGGTGATTTGTTGTGATATAAACATCCTGACATAATCACTGGAGAGGACCTTTATCAAGGACAGTATATACACCAGAGGGTATGTGCATATTGTGAATATGTGCAAAATGATTTTCTTGAATATGTGTAATGACAGCAGAGGTCTCAACTGAGCAGCACATATAGCAATAGGCTCGTGGACAACAGTAGACAGAAGCATGCACAATCATAGGTTCATAGGTTCATAGGTTTATACTAGGCTATCTGCCCTAGGGCATTTATAAGCCTAGCCAGAGTGTGTTTGGCGTTCGCCACCCTTTTAGATTAGTTGACTGTGCCTCTGTATAGTAGGTCACAGAAGGTAGCCCTTTTAAGGTTAGTTTACTGTACCTCTGTCAAGCAGGGACACAGAAGAGATCCCAGGGGTAAACTTACAATCTCCCATCCACTCATTAAGATTTCTCTTGAAGAGGGTCAGTGAGGGGCTCTGCCTAACATGGATTGGGATTTTGTTCCAGATTGAGGGGAGCCTCTGGGATATGAATCCCTGGAGCATGTATCTCTAAGGGATTTGGATTTCCTGAGGTGAAGCATGTCCATTAATTCTGGGTTGGACATGGCTTTATACATCAGACACAGATCGCCTCTGAGTAGGCCTTACACAACTGAGTAGAGCTGGAGTTTGAGTCCCTTGATCCTCTTGGTGAGGTACTTTTGTGGTCTTTCCAGTTGCTGCAGGTGTCAGGTAAGGTACATCCCAAATGGGGCATTGTATTCAATTATGGGCCTGATAAGTGATGAGTAGAGGGCACAACGACCTCTCTTGATAAGGTGGGCTATATAGAAGGTCTTTCTAACCACTTTGGCAACGTGATTGTCAAAGGAGGAATTGCTATCTACTTCGGTCCCCAAGTACCTAATTACTTCTTCCATACTTAATGGATTACCACCTATGTGGTAATTTGTGGGCACTTTGTTTTTCCCAAAGGGGATGACTATGCACTTTTTGGCATTTAGCTTTAGGCCATGGCTCTGGCACCAGTTATCTGTCTCTGTGAGACCCTTTTGGAGGATGCTTGTGTCAGCCAGAGAGTCGATTATGGCACCCAGTTTGCAGTCATCTGCGAACTTGGTCAGCCATAGTCCACCCATGTTAGCCTGTACCTTGGAGAAATATATACCAAACAAGAGAGGTCCCAGGACTGAGCCTTGTGGGATGCCACTTGTAACTGGTTTAGAGTCTGACATGGCACCTGTTATTCTGACCATGTGGGTTCTATCCCTGAGCGAGTTTGCAGCCCATCTTGTGACATAGGGGTTGATATTTAAGCTGGTGAGCTTATTTATGATGCCTGAGTGGGGTATTGTGTCGAAGGCTTTTGTGAGGTCTAGGTAGTCTGTGTGGACTACCTTCCCTTCATCTATAGCTTTGGTAAATGTTTCAAAGAAGTTGACCAGGTTCAAGATGCAAGATATGCCCTTAACAAAGCCAAATTGGGTAGAATCCAGTGTCTGGAGGTTCCCAATGTCTTTGTTTATGATTTCCATGATGATACGCTACATAGCTTTGCAGACCAGGCTAGTCAGGCTTATAGGGCAATAGTTTCCAAGGTCTGTTGTAGTACCACCTTTGTGGAGTGGGACCACTGTTGCTGTATGCCATTCCTTGGGTACATATCCTGTAGTAAGGCTGAGATTGAACAGTGACTTTATATGAATGTTTAGTTCTTCTTGGAGCTCGTGTAAGATGCAGCCCGGGACACCGTCTGGTCCCATTGATGCTGTGTTTTTTGCTTTGGAGAGGGCAGCTCTCACCTGTGCATCCTGTGATCTCAGGAAGGCTACACTCTGTTGGGATAGACATTTGCTCTTTTGGGGGGGAAGGGGGTGAGTTTGCACTGAACCTTTCTGCAAGGATGTTGGCAATGTCTGTGGGATCAGTGTATTTTTTGTCATTTTGCACTAACTCAGAGCATATCTGAGAGTTGCCTCCCAGGTTCCTGACATAACTAAGGAAGGCCTTGTGATTATCTTTAGTGCCTCGTGCAATTTGTCTTTCGAAGCTGGCCTTAGATGATTTTATGAGGGATCGTAGTTTCTTGCTAGTACTGATCAGAGACGACTTGCCTTTTTGGGATTTTGCTCTATCATGTAGTAGCTTTCTCCTTCTGTTGTATAGCTTATTTATGGCCGGGGTTCACCAGACAGGTCTCCTGCCTTTGGTGGAGTGAATCTTGGTTTTATTTGGGATAGCATGCTCCATGCATTCCTGTAGGTGTCCATAGAATGCTTTTGTAAAGGATTCTGTGTTTTGGGCCGTATTTTCCACTGGCTTGGGGGCTTTGAAGGATTCCACCTTGGTTATGAGAAGTGCGAAGTTTTCTTTTGAGAAGTTCTTCACCATGGTTTCCTTGGCTGGGGCTGGGGATGGAATATGGATGTCCAGTGAGATTAGTTTATGGTCTGATCTTACCAATGAGGGGTATACCTCTGGTGTGGAACATAGAGACCCTATGTTGGTGATGACCAGATCCAATATGTTTTCCCCTCTTGTGGGAGTGGTGACCAGTTGTTGCATAACATTTGAGTTTATAAATTCTAGGAACCGTTGGGCGAGGGTGTTTGGGCTTGAATAGTTTTCCCAATCAATGTTGGGGTAGTTGAAGTCACCCAATATAATGGTGTTTGGAGAGACCTTCATATTCTCCAGTGTTCTCAGGAAAGCTGAGTGGGGTTCCTGTGTTTGGGAGGGTGGTCTGTAGCAGGCTACAAACTGAAAGGCGGTTTTGCCCACTGTAAGTTGCACATGGATGGTCTCTGATGTTTTGTGCAGTGCCACTAACCTGGAGGTGTGGGTATCTTTGATAAATATGGATACTCCCCCTCCTTTTGTGGTTCGGTCCGAGATTTGGGACCGAAAAGCATTGTATGAAGTATAACCTGTTAGTGCTGGGGTGCTCTCGGGAGCCTTGAACCAGGTTTCTGTTACTGCACAGATATCAATATTCTCCATACTGAGGAGAGTCTCGAGTGCATGCATCTTGAGGTTTAGACTTCTGGCATTGAGCAGCATTGCCCTTAGTTTTTTTTTTTTTTTTGTTTTGTCTATGGAGGTGGGTTTGTCTTTTGAGCCTTGCCTAAAAAAGGCACTATGAGGTAGGCAAGAGACTTTGCCAATATTCGAAAACCCAGGGTTGACAGGTGCAAGCCTTCCCTAGCGAAGCAACGTGGCTTGTCGAGCATGTCATCCCGGGCTGACAGACACTGAATCCCCTTTGAATGGCACCAATACTTTAGCCAATTGTTAAAATTGATCATTTTGCCTTTATACTGTGGCATCATTCTTGGTGAGGGCAAGATGCTACTCAAGGTCAGGGTCATACTGGCCTGGGCTACATGATCAGAGAGCTCCTCTATGTCTCTTTTCATGTAGTCCAGGGAGGTACGTCTCAGGTCATTCACACCAGCATGGACAATGACAGAGACATATTTGTACTTGCTTTGGAGTGATCTGAGTGCTTGTGTTATGTGGCGGATCCTGGCACCCGACAGGCAGCTTACAGTGACCTTCTCCTTGTTCAGTCTGGTGAGTGGGACGTCAGTGTGTCTGACAATAGAGTCACCTATTACAAGTGTATTAGGTGTGTTGTTTAGCCTTAAGGGCTGTGACTGTGTGGCACACTGACTTTGTGAGCTATGTGCTACATGGGTATTGTTTCGTGGTAGGGGTTGCTTGGATATCTGCTTTGGATGTCTCTGCTACTTAGGCAGATTTTTATTTAGAGCCTCCGAGTATGTTTTTGTGTGTTTATGTGTTTGGTCTGCTGATGCGATAGGTCTATGTGAGACTGGATTTGTGGTGTGTGTGTTTACCTTCTCCTCCTGACTGGCTGTGCCAGTACTGGGTTGAGAGAGCTCAGCCTCCAGTTTGGCTATATAGTTGCATCTCTCACATATATTTAAGCTTGTTGGGAGGAGGAGTGGGTAGTCTGTATACATGAGGCAGTTGTAACATTGCCTCAGGATTCCCAGATTCACCAGCTGGACTGGAGAGTAAACCCGAAAATGACCTTTGGACATGCCTGAATAATATAGGGAACTACTTATTGACTGATCAGAAAGAACCAATAAGAAGCAAGTACTTAAAAGGAGTATAAGAGGGTGTAGTGCTTAAGTTTATTAGTGTTTACCTATGTGATTACTTATACAAGCAAGTGCAGGGCTTTAGAATGAAAATAGAGTGCTTATTTTGAGATTTAGAGCAGTTCTAAGGGAAAAAGTGAAGAGCTTTTGGATAGCAGAATAACAACACCGCTCATCTAGAGATATAGCAAACTTGCTGGCTAACAGACTCAGCAAAACTTCACCTCTCTGTCCCCCCCATCAGTAAATCAGGACATCCCCAGTACCTGCCCCTTCCCCTTATAAAAAGGAACAGGTTATCACTGCTTTCTCAAAGGCATAGAATACAGCCTTCATGGGACTCGATAACATACCAGGCTCATCCTACGTGAACTCAGGCATGAACTTACAGCACTATTAAGCTCCCTACTCAACCAAAGCCCAAGTACCAGCTTCATCCCAGATGAGTGTAGGACAGCCACTGTCACCCCTTTACACAAAGATGGTGTGTCCACTGACCCAGGAAATTATAGACCCATCAGCCTAACTAGCCTGATCTGCTAGGTCATGGAATGAATTATCATGGACTTCATTAACAAGGACATTGGCACCCTCCAATCACTCAATCCCACACAGTTTGGCTTTGTCAAGGGGAGGTCATGTCTGCTAAATTTGGTCAACATCTTTGAGACAGTCAACAAAGCCATGGAAGAGGGGAAGATGGTGCATACCACCTACCTTGACATGGCCAAAGCCTTTGACACTATTCCCCACTCAGACATAATAGATAAGCTGTCTCAACTAGGCATCAATCTGCATGTTACCAGATGGGTAGCAAACTGGCTCACTGATAGAACCAACCTAGTCAAAATAGGGGAAGGCACGTCAAGCAGTAGACCCGTAACAAGTGGCTTACCCCAGGGTTCAGACTTGGGGCTTCTGTTATTTGCGATATAATTTTCTGAACCACTGGGCTATGGCAGACCAAGTTTGCAGATGACTGCAAGCTGGGTGCTGTCATCAGTTCCCCTGGTAATGTAGACATCCTCCAAGAGGGTCTCACTCAGACAAATGACTGGTGCTAGAAACATGACTTCAAGCTGAATACCTAAAAATGCATCTCCATCCCCTTTGGGGAAAGAGACGTCCCCACAAATTATCATATTAATAACAATGTCCTAAGTATGCAATCAGTCGTGAGGGATTTGGGCAGCCAGAATGAGAGCAACCTGACTTTTGACCACCATGTTGCTTCCATTGTACGGAAAACCTTCTACATGGCCCACCTTATAATTAAGGGTATCTCATTCAGGGACAAGGAGGTTATAACATCCCTGTATTCTTCCCTTATAAGGCCCATTATTGATACAAGGTCCCTTTTGGCATGTACCTCGCAAAGCACATGCAGCAGCTGGACAGACTGCAGAGGTTCCTCACCAGGAGAATCCAGGGCCTCAAAAATCTACCATACACAGATAGGATAAAAGCCCCATCCCACTATTCAGTTTCATACAGACTCCTCAGAGGTGACCTCTGTCTGGCATACAAGGTGGTCACGGACACTACTTTGATGGAACTGCTGCATATCCGCAAGTCAAGTTCCACTCGAGAAACTTGCACACACAGCCTCAGCCTGGTATGTGACATCAACAGGACTTGTTGGCAGGACAGATTTGTCTCTCAGACACTCTCCCATCTATGAAATAGACTCCCTCTCCATGGCAAGCAGAGCACCTCATTACCCCTTTTTAAGCGCAACCTGGATAACTGGATGGGAAACAGAAAATATACCGCTGTGATTCCACATATGTCCCTGCTGGACACGGGTATCAGGTGCTGACTTGTCTAAACATTGGCTAAGCTCTTGGCTAGGCTTATAAGGGCCTCAGGGCCAATAGCCAAGTAACCTCCTATGATCCTATGATCCGATGATCTATCTGTGTCATTGACATTAAATATGTGAATGTGAGTTAGTATACATGCTCTGCATGAACACAGTTGTATAACCATAACGATTTGTCAAAAATCTATAAGGGGAATCAAGCACACCTTCTTGAAAAAATAACACCCTTTGGAGGTGTTAAGAGGGGCACTGGTATACCTATATTTTAAATTACTATCAGTCCTGGCTAGTTGACAGGTTTGCATGGCATATATATTCCACAATCCACACTTACATGAATGTAAACCATGCCAACAATGATTTCAATGAACTATGTATTTACTGGGTGGTTGTGAGGAACACATATCACATTTGCATTTTGTATAACACCTTCAAGGGAGTTCTGCACTGACAACTCCTAATATTTATGCAGCAAAAAGAATACTTAGGTATGGACAATAAGATGTATTGGATTTCACTGTGGTAAAAGTGATACACTTGAGTAAATCATCCCAGGAAGATGTGTTGGGAGGTACATGCAAAAGGGTGCATTGTACTCAATTATTGGTGCGATGCAGGCTGAGACCAATGGGACTTTAAATGCCCTCTGATGTGGATGTCCTGCACAGACGCAGGAGTTGTGCTACATAGAAAGGATTAGTCACCACTGTGGGCACATGCTGGTGGAAGGTCTGCATACTATTAACCTGAGTAACTAAGTCACACACCACTTGGTGTTCTTATAAGGGTGTGCTGTCTTGTAATTAGCTTGTTTATTTGCTGTCATAATGGAACTAACCCCCTCCCCTTGATTTTATTGTGTATCCATGGCTCTGGCAACAATCCTTTGCATATGTCAGTACTGTCTGTATTACACCAATACAAAACATGGATTCAGTAATTGCCCGAAATTTGCAGCCCTACACAAATCTGGTTAGACAAATGATGTGTAAGTTAGCCTTGACTTCTGAGACTTAAATAATGAAGAGGAACGGGCTTAGTGCAGAACCATAAGGTACAGACATGGTCACTAGATAGAGGTGATTTCACACACTTTGACATTATCTGTCACAGATAGAGAAATAGATTAGTACAAAACTTACTGCCCTTGCAAGCCATTTTAACCCTAGCCAATTATCCCTTGTGAGACTCAAACCCTGCATCTTGTGTTTGTAAGGTAAACACCTTAACCATTAGGCCACCCGTGATACGTTTGTTTTCACACTTGGTGATGTAGGTGTTTATGCTCCTACCTGAGTGCGGATTTCTGTCAAATGCATTGGCCAGGTCAAGTTACATAGGATGAGAGTGTTTTCCTCACTTCTCAAGCATGACCTTGGTGATCTGCTTGAATACATCAAACATATGTAAGAGATATGATGTAGCCTTAACAAACCATACATGGGTGTAGTACACACTTGAGAGATTTCCTGGGTCCTTTTTTGATAAAGTTCATAATAACTCAACGGTCTGCCTCACAGATGAAGAGAATCAGGTGTATTGGTCTATAACTCCATGCATCAGGTGATATTCCCTCCTGGTCAGAGGAATGACTGTTGTTGCACACCCTTCTATGAGAATATAGGCTCTATGGAGGCTGTGTTAAAGTAGGGATCCAACTGTGTCTGCTAAGTCAGGTTTTAAGTCATGCTATAGGCAACCTAGGGTGTTGTCAGGGCCCATTGATTCTGTGTTATTAGCTGTAGTGAGCACACAGATGAGCTGCTCTCTTGAGGAGAAACACTGAGTAATGTCCCCATGTATACTTTTACTGATGGCCAGAGTCAACATGGGTGTGAAGTGTAATACAAACTGTCAGCTAGCAGATTGTCTATTTTCTCCAGCTGAGTATGGCCGATGCCATACACAAACAACTCTGTGCTTGGTTGTGTATGCCCCCTAATATCTCACATTTATTGAAATGCATGAATTGTGAAAACAACTAAACTACAGCCTTGGTCAAGCATCACATGCCACGCAGTGGTACTGTTCACAAAGTCATACAACTGTACCAGTGTCATGTAATTACACCAATTTAACAACATATGCCTATATGTGCTTTATGGGAAAGCTGTGTTTGAGTGGCCTGATGCAATTTAGAACATATAAATCAGTTGTTTGTGGCTCATGCAGAACATTTCCTGGCCCAAATGCTACTAGTCATAAAGTGGTGCTGCAGAATACATCAATAATCCTAGAGAATATCAATACAACTGCACATACAATGCATTCCATAAAGTTGCAGTTGAATCAAATGTGATATTTCTGTTTCTATCACAGTGTTACAACATGTGGATGAAACATGCCCACGTAATCAGTATTAATTTATATTGATGTCTGTTACAGAGCATTTAATGATAGTAGGTAGACACATGCACATCTGTGCCATACTGCAGGTTTCTCTGTGATGGTGGAATAAGAACTTTGTAGAATGATGATCTACTCCCCTACAGCGACACATGTCTTAATAAGCCAAGAACATACATAAATGCTTATCAAACCATGTCAACAGTTCTCAGGAGGTATGTTACTACATCTGTTATCTAACTGGTTCATATGTTCATAGGTAGGTACTAGGCTTATATAAGCTGAGCCAAAAATGTACCCTGACTTTTGACACCCAAGAAAATTATTTTCCTGTGCCACTGTCGAGCAGAGCCACAGAAGTGATCCCCGGGGTGAATTTCCTATTTCCCATCTAATCATCAAGATTTTTCTTGAAGAGTGCTAATGAGAAGCTTTGTTTTATATAGATAGGTAGTTTTTTGCAGAGTATAGGAAGTCTCTGGGACAGGAATCTATCCCTCCAGCATGTTCTGTTTATTGTGGTGACAATGTTTAGGTCCCTAGAGCATGTAACTCGGAGAGATTGGGATTTCTTTAAGTGGAGCATGTCCAACAGCTCTGGGTTTGACATAGCATTGTATGCTAGGCAGAGATTGCCTCTGAGTAGGCGATACGCAACAGAGTAAAGCTGGAGTTTTTTGAGATGGTCTGCATAGGGCATCTCTTTGAGGCCGGTAATCCTCTTTGTGAGGTATTTCTGAGGCCTTTCCAGTTATTGTAGATGTCATGTGAGGTACATACCAAAAGGGGCGATGTACTCTATAACGGGTCTAATGAGTGATAAGTAGAGGAGAACAGTGACCTCTTTTTTCCTGGGAGAGAAACATTTTGTGATGAGGTGTGCCATGTAGAAAGATTTCCTGACTACTGTGCCGATGTGATTATCAAAGGAGAGTCTACTGTCCACCTGTGTCCCAAGGTCTCTTATCACACTTTCGGTGTTAAGTAGACTACAGCCTATGTAGTAGTTCATGGGTACAGAGTTTTTACCAAAAGGGATGACAATGCACTTTTTGGCATTGAGCTTGAGGCCATGGTTTTGACACCGGGCATCTGTCTCAGTGAGGCCCTTTTGTAGGATGTCCACATCGTTAGGAGTTTTGATTATAGCTCCTAGTTTGCAGTCATCTGCAAACTTTGTTAGCCAAAGACCTTCTGTGTTAGCTTGTACTTCAGAGAAGTAGATACCAAATAGGAGAAGACCTAGGACTGAACCCTGTGGTACTCCACTTGTTACTGGTCTGAAGTTGGATTTAGATTTTGCTACTTCCACAGTGTGGGTTCTGTCAGTAAGCCAGTTGGCAACCCATCTTGTGACATAGGGATTTATACCTGGTTTACTGAGTTTATCTATAATTCCAGAGTGGGGTATGGCGTTGCCTTGTCAAGATCTAGATAGGCTGTGTGAACCACCTTACCCTCATCTACGGCTTTGGTGACTGCTTCAAAGAAGTCTATTGTGTTTAGGAGACATAATCTGCCTTTTACAAACCCGAACTAGGTAGGGTCCAGAGTTTTGAGATTACCAGTGTCATTGTTTATAAGTTCCATGATGATACGTTCCATAGCCTTGCAGACCAGGCTCGTCAGGCTAATGGGGCGGTAGTTCCCAGGGTCCATGGTGGCTCCCCCTTTATGGAGTGGTATAACTGTTGCTGTATGCAATTCAGTGGGCACAAAGCCTGTGGTGAGGCTATGATTGAACATGATACTTAGGTGGGGTGCCAGTTCATTCTATAGTTCATGTAGAATGCAGACTGGGATGTTGTCAGGTCCCATGGATGCTGTGTTCTTGGCTTTGGAGAGTGTGTTTTTTACCTGTGCAGTCATGATTTCAGGAACTTTGCATTCTTCCGGTATAGAGATGGGCCCTTTAGGGGATGAGAGAGGGGTAAAGTTAGCACTGAGCCTATCTGCCAGATTGCTGGCAATATCAGTTGGTTCTGTATATTTAGTGCTATTGTGCTGTAACTCAGAGCAGATCTGAGAATTGCCATTGAGATTCTTGACATAGCTATAGAATGCTTTGTGGTTGTCTTTAGAATCAATGGTGATTTTGTTTTCGTAACTAACTTTGGAGGATTTTATGAGGGAGCTCAGCTTCTTAGTGAGGCTGACCATGGAGTTCCTCCAATCATGAGATTTTACTCTTTTTTGCAATAGTTTCTTTCTTCTGTTGTAGAGTTTGTTTATGACAGGGGACCACCAGATTGGCTTCCTTTTTTTGGAGGATAGCATCTTGGCTCTGTTCGGGATTGCATGATCCATGCGTGCACTTGTGTAAGTGCTTATAAAGTGTAATTGTATAGGATTCAGCAGTCGTACCTCTATTGTCCATCAGTGTAGGTGTCGTGAAGTTTGTCACTTCTATCTTAAGAAGCTTGAAGTTGGCTTTGGAGAAATATTTTACAGTGGTTTCCCTAATCAACAACATGGGAGAGCACTGCATCCCCCACCCCCACTTAATTTCCTTATTTTAGAGGTTGGCCACAAAACTATCTCCCTCTAAATGAAAATCAGCCTGGAAAATAAAACTAAGCCTGTAACTGTTAAGAACTACTCTAAAGGAAACTGTTTTATTAAGTGACTGTCAAACTTCTTTGGTACTCCAAACACCGAGAGCACAGTTGTCTATTCAAAATTATTTACAGAAACCCAATACAAACATGTAAATGACTGCATTAAGGCTACTGTATCGACCAGAAGTAATCCCACATCAAACACCAAAAATAAACCCTGCTTGTGGAATCCTTACCTTAACAGGTTATATAACACAAAAAAATACAGTTATGGCCAAAATCACTGCACTCTCTTAAAGACAAGAGCTCTCTTATACAACTAAACAAGAAACTAAGAGGTATAGAAGTGATTATGTGAGATATTGCCATCTGTGCCAGGGAAAGTGGGGTGGTACGTGTGACTTGTGCCAGTAAGGTTGGCTAGAGCTTTGTGAATAGTTTTGTGTTATTTGACTGTCACACTGATTTGTACAGATGCTTGTGTTAAATATGTATCAATAGTGTTATTAAATAATTATATTAATATATATTATATTTAATATATTTAATATTTTAATATTATATATTAAATGTATATATTTAAACAAATAATTCTGGAAGGGAAGACTAGAAGTTTTTAAAATTATTCTATAATTTTCAAATACTGAATCAGATTTTAGCAAAGATCTGAGTGTGCATTGATCAGAGTCAAGTTATAAAATGTGACATCATTCCATAACCAGCAGTGAAAGAATGGAACTCTCACAGAAGTTTGTTTTGTTTTGATTTCTTTGGAACCTGATATAAAGATATATATGGCAGTTATCACAGTTAGTTGAGTTGAGTTCAATTCAGTGTAAATTTGAAGCTCATCACCTTGCCATGTGAAGTAAGCATTGCATCATCTAATCTTGCCCACCGTATTAATTAAGTTAGCTAGGGAAAAGTTATTCTTAAGACAGTCAGGAAATACAGTGAGATTAGTTAAGTATTGTTTTTTCTGCATCTGTTTGAATCTGTCCAACTGTGGTATTTTTATTTCTCCTGTGATTGAAACTCTGGTGGTTATTGTACTTAGATATTTAGTATTCTCATGTTTTCTACTTTGTTATTTATTTTTAATTTCTTAAACGTTTCATTGTGGCTGGTCTTTTAGAGAATACTTTTAATATCTTGTGAGTACTTATGCTTATTTTAGTGATGCCTTGCAACTCCAAAAAGCCTGGCTCCTTTGGTTACTCTCTACTATTTATATTAGTATTGCTTTTCCTCAGTATAACTGGATACTCACAAACAAAGAAGAAACGTTATGCTGAAGTCCCAAAATACTAAAAGTGATGAATCCAAAAGACAAAAAGTAGCAGGACACTGCCAAGATGAAACCAGTAAAATCACTATTTATTGAATGAATGTAAGTGCTTTCGGGATAGCCCTTCATCAGACATAATTTTTAACACAATAAAACAGCCATATTTAAAATACAAGCCATCCAATCACTTGCTTACAAATACCCGCCTATTCTGTAGAGCAGGTTTAATAGGTAACACATCATTAAGGCCTGGGGGTCTATGTGCTCTTAAATCCACAATCCATTTGGATTCAGCTAAAGCTGTTCTGTGTTTAATGTCACCCCCCCCTATCATTAACCCTAATGTTAACTATGCATCTAAATTTAAAACTGTGTGTAGGATTCATACTTATATGCCTATAAAGTGCATTACTCATGTCACAGTTTCTAATATTACTAAGATGTTGCAAAATCCTGACTTTTAACATATTATTGGTCATGCCAATATAAAAACATGCACATTTTTCACAATTAGCCATATAGACCAAATGTTGTGTCCTACATGTTGCCCTCCCCTTAAAATAAAAAAGTTTTACTTATATCAGGATGTTTAAAATCTACATCCCCCCTAATATACATACAAGCTTTACAATTACCACAGGGGTGAGTGCCTGCACTCAGGTTTGGCTTCAGCCTCTTATCCAAATGCACCTCCTTACATAGTAATTCTTTTAAGTTCTTATTTCTTCTATAGTTAAACTTGGGACATTCACCTACTATATCTTTTAGTCCAATGTCACTAGTTAATATGTTCCAATTATTCTGCACTATTTGGCATATGTCCTTAATATTGCTACCATAGGTAAATAATAAGTTGGGTTTTCCATCTTTATTTCTATTGGACACAGTGTTATCCTGTCTATCTCTATTTGTTCTATTCAACCATGGTTTATATCTTGTTTCCCTATATTGTTTGTTATTTCTCATGACATTGTCAATTAAAGATCTCCCATTGCCTCTATCAGTAAAGTGCTGTTCTAACTTTAACAGTTCCTCATCACAGCATGCATCCTCGGAACATACCCTAGAAATCCTGCCCACCTGGCTTTTTATGATGTTTGGAAAAATATGCCTCGGATGCATGCTGTCAAATGACAGCAACGTATTTTGCCAACATTCTTTTCTGTAGAGTCTCGATGTAAATCCCAAGTCAGTCTGCTCCACACAGACATCTAAAAAGTCTATCTTGTTAAATGAAGTTTTAGCACTAAAACTCAAAAAAGTGGTCGTCGTATGTAGAAAAGCTAAAAAACTTTCAAAGGTGGACAAATCCCCATCCCATAAAATAAAAACATCATCTACAAATCTAACATATAGAACTATGTGTTTAAGCCACTCCTGGTTGTTCAAAATCTCTTTAGTCTCCCATTTAGATAACACTATGTTTGCATAGGTATTAGCACAGGGGGTGCCCATGGCTACCCCCCGTGCTTGTCTATATAGGGACCCAGGTCCCATGAAGACATTATTAAACAAAACCAAAGAAAGCAGGTTTTCCACAGTATGTTGCATGTGTTCTGTAGCTCCTAGATTGCTGATGACCTCACCCACTGCTGCGATACCATAATCATGATCAATAACAGTAAAGAGGCTATTAACATCCAATGCAGCCATTAACAATCTCTTACCCTCTAACTTAACCACCTTTGCTAACAGTTCCAAAAAATGCCCTGTATCCTTCAATATATTGTTGATCTTCTCTAAGTAGGGTTTCAGAACAAATTCTAACCAAATCGAAACATTCTCAGTGACCCACCCTCTTCCCGAAACTATAGGCCTGAGTGGTGGTTCACTGAATGATTTATATGGCTAATTGTAAAAAATGTGCATGTTTTTATATTGGCATGACCAATAATATGTTAAAAGTCAGGATTTTGCAACATCTTAGTAATATTAGAAACTGTGACATGAGTAATGCACTTTATAGGCATATAAGTATGAATCCTACACACAGTTTTAAATTTAGATGCATAGTTAACATTAGGGTTAATGATGGGGGGGGGGGACATTAAACACAGAACAGCTTTAGCTGAATCCAAATGGATTGTGGATTTAAGAGCACATAGACCCCCAGGCCTTAATGATGTGTTACCTATTAAACCTGCTCTACAGAATAGGCGGGTATTTGTAAGCAAGTGATTGGATGGCTTGTATTTTAAATATGGCTGTTTTATTGTGTTAAAAATTATGTCTGATGAAGGGCTATCCTGAAAGCGCTTACATTCATTCAATAAATAGTGATTTTACTGGTTTCATCTTGGCAGTGTCCTGCTAATTTTTGTCTTTTGGATTCATCACTTTTAGTATTTTGGGACTTCAGCATAACGTTTCTTTTTTGTTTGTGATTGACTTGATTTTGTTGAAAACGTTATGCCTGCTGAGAATACTGAAAATAATTCTGCTACTGAACTTTCAGCCATGACTCCGGGTGAGATTCTTTATGGCAACCTTGAAAAAATGCCTACCAGACAAGGCAATCCGCTCCTTGATTTGGGCTTTGTTGTTCAGAAGGAAGGATTACCAGGTAAAGTTACCCCTGTAGCGGTTGACAGAGCATTTGAAGACTTATTAAGAGACTGGAACTTTAAGGCAGGAAAAATGCAGCGCTTGCAATGGCAAGCTTTTCATCTGGAAGCCTGCATTAGTTACGGCATAGTTCCCAGGGGAATGAGGATTCTGTGTATGCCAGCTCAGGGAGATAGATACCCTGAGCTCTTGGCTAAATGGCAAGCGCTTAATTTAAGCACCAGCATAGAATATATGAGATTGCTTATACAGTTCTTTGCACCGGAGCTTGATGCCTTGAAGCGAGAGGTATCTTCATTGTACTGCAGGCTTGTATCAGATTTTCCTGAAAATAAGAATAAAGAGAGACTTTCTACAGTCAAATTGTCCCTGGCTAAAGAAGCTGATAAGCTTTGAGAGACTAAACTTAGTAAAATAAAAAGGGACTATTCTGATTTTGTTAATGGTAACATCTTTATTTGGCCGAAATTTAGAGCGCGTGTAGTGGAGCCGATGAAACGTCATCCAAGTTCGTCAGTGACAAGCGATGAGGCGACGCGAATGGAAGAATCGATGGGGAGACCAACGATACAGCATGCACGACAAAAAAGTAATACGGAGGTTCCAATTTCAGTCCGTTTTCCTGGCAACGAGGCAGAAGGGGAAAGAGGCGTGATATCGTGCGTACAAGGGGAAGGAGAGAGGTTGCATACGCAGGAGCCAAATGATATGCAACATAGTTCCTCTGTTTTTGAGAATGTAACGGCTGTTAACACGGCTTCACAAGATTCTCTATATGAAGGGGAAACATCAGATGCTGTAAACGAGGTACATGTCCCGCGTTTGGCAGGTGATACATCTATACCATTGAATGCTTTGGGGAATGATAATACTGTCGCAGTATCAGAGACAGTTATAGAACATAACAAGGAGCCGGGGGCTCACCCGAAAACCCATCAAGGAGCGTTGCATTTTTTGGGAAGCCTTCCAGCACCAGTGAGAAAGAAGGGTGCTTGGAAAAGATCCTCGAGCGAGGATAGAAATGTGGACAAACGCAGGAGAACTTTACAGTGACTGATGGTGCTTCTAATGGTATTGTATATAATTTATCAAAAGTCTTGTTGAGTTCAGATGAACTTCAAGTACTTAACAAAGGGTTAACGTTTGTACCGAGTAGAATGTGTGTATATAGTGATGTTATTTTTGATTTAATGTTGTTTTGTAGAAATGTTGTATTAAGACTGATGTATGATAGTCAAATAGGAGATCGAGTAGAACTAAAAAAAACAAGCAGTTTTGTTCCCAATTTGACACCGTCCCTCAATTTATTTATGAATGGGTGTGAGAAGGATCTATTTAAGTATTTTGAGGGTAAGAACACCAGTACATATTATAATTTAACCCTGGCACAAAAACGGGCACTTCAAGGGATGATGGACAATAAAGAAATAACAAAAAAATGGCAGATAAAGGAGGTGCAATTGTAGTGTTGGATACGGAATGGTATGACAAAAAGTTAAAAGATACACTGGCCATGGATGGGGCTTATGAACAGATTAACCCATTACAGGTTAAAATGATAATAGATAACGTACATAATGGGTTAATAGCCTTGTTAGAGGGAATGAGGATAACTAAGGAAACTTATGAATTTTTGAAAATAGACAAACCGGTCATACCTGTATTCAAGGCCCTACCAAAGATCCATAAATCATTCAGTGACCCACCACTCAGGCCTATAGTTTCGGGAAGAGGGTGGGTCACTGAAAATGTTTCGATTTGGTTAGAATTTGTTCTGAAACCCTACTTAGAGAAGATCAACAATATATTGAAGGATACAGGGCATTTTTTGGAACTGTTAGCAAAGGTGGTTAAGTTAGAGGGTAAGAGATTGTTAATGGCTACATTGGATGTTAATAGCCTCTTTACTGTTATTGATCATGATTATGGTATCGCAGCAGTGGGTGAGGTCATCAGCAATCTAGGAGCTACAGAACACATGCGACATACTGTGGAAAACCTGCTTTCTTTGGTTTTGTTTAATAATGTCTTCATGGGACCTGGGTCCCTATATAGACAAGCACGGGGGGTAGCCATGGGCACCCCCTGTGCTAATACCTATGCAAACATAGTGTTATCCAAATGGGAGACTAAAGAGATTTTGAACAACCAGGAGTGGCTTAAACACATAGTTCTATATGTTAGATTTGTAGATGATGTTTTTATTTTATGGGATGGGGATGTGCCCACCTTTGAAAATTTTTTTGCTTTTCTACATACGACGACCACTTTTTTGAGTTTTAGTGCTAAAACTTCATTTAATAAGATAGACTTTTTAGATGTCTGTGTGGAGCAGACTGACTTGGGATTTTCATCGAGACTCTACAGAAAAGAATGCTGGCAAAATACGTTGCTGTCATTTGACAGCATGCATCCGAGGCATATTTTTCCTAACATCATAAAAAGCCAGGTGGGCAGGATTTCTAGGGTATGTTCCGAGGATGCATGCTGTGATGAGGAACTGTTAAAGTTAGAACAGCACCTTACTGATAGAGGCTATGAGAGATCTTTAATTGACAATGTCATGAGAAATAACAAACAATATAGGGAAACAAGATATAAACCATGGTTGAATAGAACAAATAGAGATAGACAGGATAACACTGTGTCCAATAGAAATAAAGATGGAAAACCCAACTTATTATTTACCTATGGTAGCAATATTAAGGACATATGCCAAATAGTGCAGAATAATTGGAACATATTAACTAGTGACATTGGACTAAAAGATATAGTAGGTGAATGTCCCAAGTTTAACTATAGAAGAAATAAGAACTTAAAAGAATTACTATGTAAGGAGGTGCATTTGGATAAGAGGCTGAAGCCAAACCTGAGTGCAGGCACTCACCCCTGTGGTAATTGTAAAGCTTGTATGTATATTAGGGGGGATGTAGATTTTAAACATCCTGATATAAGTAAAACTTTTTATTTTAAGGGGAGGGCAACATGTAGGACACAACATTTGGTCTATATGGCTAATTGTGAAAAATGTGCATGTTTTTATATTGGCATGACCAATAATATGTTAAAAGTCAGGATTTTGCAACATCTTAGTAATATTAGAAACTGTGACATGAGTAATGCACTTTATAGGCATATAAGTATGAATCCTACACACAGTTTTAAATTTAGATGCATAGTTAACATTAGGGTTAATGATAGGGGGGGTGACATTAAACACAGAACAGCTTTAGCTGAATCCAAATGGATTGTGGATTTAAGAGCACATAGACCCCCAGGCCTTAATGATGTGTTACCTATTAAACCTGCTCTACAGAATAGGCGGGTATTTGTAAGCAAGTGATTGGATGGCTTGTATTTTAAATATGGCTGTTTTATTGTGTTAAAAATTGTCTGATGAAGGGCTATCCCGAAAGCGCTTACATTCATTCAATAAATAGTGATTTTACTGGTTTCATCTTGGCAGTGTCCTGCTACTTTTTGTCTTTTGGATTTATAACTGGATACTGTCAGGGCCTTAGAGTAGTTGACTGGTAACAGTGTGGTTACCTTATAGTGTGGGTAGAAGGGTACAGCTAGTAAATCTGTGTCAGCCCTTCCCAGAAGTGTGTGTGTGTGTGTGTGTGTGTGTGTGTATGTGTGTGTGTTTGTGTGTGTGTGTGTGTGTGTGTGTGTGTGTGTGTGTGTGTGTGTGTGTGTGTGTGTGTGTGTGTGTGTGTGTGAAAATCAAATAACCAGGTGTGGGTGTGTCAGCTACTTGGAAGCAGGACATAGTGCTTCAAAGTGAGTCTTGTTTGGGATCTGGAGAGACCAAGAGCGCAGCTCCAGGTTGTGAGCATGTTCCCTCTGTGCTCTTGGGGGAAATTATGCTTGATACAAAGAGCTGCATCTGAAATATTGTGTCAATCCATTCCTCTTTTAGTGGCCATCTCTTACCAGTGTCAGTGGTGAGGATTGAGGCTCATTGATTACTGGCCCAGGGTAAAGAGGTCATCACAATAATAAAGTCCAGCAAAACCTATTACAAGAGCAGGATAGCCTCTCAGGCTAAGGTCAATGTTATGTCCTTCTTCAGTGATATCAGAAAACTTAAAGTTAACACTCAGCAATAAGCAGAACTGGTTGTAAGTGGCAACACTTTCACAGAGTGTGGTGACATAGAGAATCAAATGGATGATAAATTTAGCAAATCCACTGACTGATAAATTTAGCTCTAACGTAACCCCTACTACCCTACAGTACACCCTCCCACTATCCTACTGTAAAATCGATTCTAGCATTCTCACCTGACTATCAACAGTGAGCAGGCCCTGATAACACACACTAAGGCTAGAAACACTGCTTCAATGGGCCCCAGCAATATCCACTGTAGCCTCTTAAAAAAAAACAAATGCATGGCCTAAGAGGACCACTTTAGGCACTCCTAAAAATATATCCTCAAAGCAGGTTACATGCTGAGAGATAGACAGCCACCATAGTCAGCCTTTTTCATAAAGGCTGATCATCAAGCAAACCCCAGGAACTAAAGACGCATCAGTCTGCTAACTCTAATATGCAAAGGAATAGGATTTAGGCACTTTGGAAAGGATGTATCTCTTGTGGAAAGATCACTTAACCCCTATGAAACAAGGTAATGCCAATGACAACTCTAGAATTCTAGATACAAGTATTCCCCAGTCTGAGGATTCAGAGCATATAGAAGGAAACAAAAAAGAAAGGAAGAAGTTCACAACAAATAACAAAGAAGAAGAATAAATTGATAAATATCTGTAAAGCAAAGAGACTACCTATCAAAAAAGACACTGCCATGTTTTGCAACACATCCATTAAAAAAACAACAGGAGCTCAATGCCAAACAAAAGTATTTTAATGAGCAAAATAATAAAACACAGCAAAGCTTTCAAATTATAAAACTCTTTCCCAATGCAATTACATCTCATTATCTTAACATCTTCACAGTGTTTAAATATTTACACCAGCCAATCATACATATTCTTAAAATCACATGGGTTATTAAATAGCAAAGTGCAGTTAAAATAAAACAGCATAGTAGAAGGCACACACACACACACACACACACACACACACACACACACACACACACACACACACAAAGACCAAATACAATTAACTTATAATAAATCCAAATATAAATAAAGGACATATCACATACTATAAATATTACTAATAACTATACTAGTTATCATTATAGTAAATATTATGATAAAAATAAAAACAAATACTACTTATATATTTATTGATGTCTATTTTTCAAAATTCTACCTTGTTGAAACACTGTAGTCTGATATTTTATTGTTATAAGAAGTATTTTAAATTTGTAAAGTGACATTGTGGAGTTACTTGTACAATACTACATAATTCTTTGCTAGTGTTATAAACACTGAAGTGTTTCTATTTGTTTTTTGTTAGTTTAAGTTAGGCCTAACTTTCCCTACTAACTGTCCACTAATACAAGTTTAGTACCTACCAGCATACCTTCACTTTTCCCTCCACAATCAAACCACACCACCAAGAGTATCCAACTACCACTCTCTCAAAAATGCATCTCAGACTAGGAATTATTTGTTTTACACTCACATACCTAACCTACATCACAACCAGTCATACTAACACAAAATTAGATAACACTGCATACTTACACAAAATCAGACACACCCTCAAATTTCCCTATCACTGCCACATTATTTAAAGATAACTCAATACTACGCATATATAAGTTTCTCATAACCACGTCTTACACTAGAAAAATATCACTTAGATCCAACACAGAATTATCACACACTATTAAATATATAATGTTTTTCATAAAGAAACTACTCACTTCAGGAGACATACACCCAAACCCTGGACCGCCTAACACTCTACTATCAGTCAAACAAACCTCTGACTTATTGATACTTAATATCAACACTAGGAGTATATCTAACAAACTTCCTGACCTAAATGCATTTATAACCAACTACTCCCAGACATACTTACCATTACTGAGACCTGGCTAAAACCAAACACCCAAGATGAGGAAATCCTTCCAACAGGCTATAATATATTAAGACAGGATAGAGTAAGCAAGAAAGGAGGTGGAATTGATATCCTCTTTAAAAGTACACTCAACATAAAACCCCTACAAACCCCTCTACCTAAATTTCAAAATGCCGAAATCTTACAATCAGTCCTATATGTAAACAACACCAAAAACATCAATACACTCTGCTGTTACATTCTGTCAGGAAATAACTCCCTCAAAATTGAAGAAATCTTAAAATGGACTACAGATAATCTTCCACAGGAAACCATCCTACTAGGTGACCTAAATACTGACTGGTTAGCATGTAACTCTAATAACACCACTAACCCCATCAGTCTCTTTGGTTTTTCCCAACTCATCCAAGAACCTACTAGAATAGATTAAAAAAAAAAAAAAAAAAAAATCTATGCTAGACTGGACTCTAGTCAATTTCCCCAAACCAAACTACCAGACAGGATGTCTGCCAGACACTCTAAGTGACCATCTCCCCAAAGTCCTCCTTCGTAAATGCACCGACTTAGCTAAACCCATAGCTTTTATACAAGTCAGAGATGACCGCAAACTAAATATACAGGATCTTAACTCCATTCTTAAATAATCTAACTGGGAACCACTTAAAACCCTCAGTTTAGACTAGGCCATCAACTACTTACTAATAATGTGGAAAAGAGAAAACACTAGCCTATCCAAACAAAACTACCAGCAACTCAGAAATCAGGCCTACAAACCAAATTGGATAAACAGAATTATTTTCTTGCTGCCCAAATTAATCACTCAAAAGACCCTCAAAAGTTTTGGCATACTATCAACTCACTGTTAAAATCAGGTAAAACCACCACTCCAACTCCCACCTCCACCACCAATACTAAAGACATTGCCTCACAATTTAATCAGTACTTTACAGAATCTATCCTGACTTTATCCTCCCAACTATCCAAAAACAAACTTTCAGATATCTAAACAAAATACCCTGATAACATCCCCTCTTTTACTTTCTCATCTGTTCCTACCTCTACTATTAAAAAAACTCCTCCTAAAACTGCAGCCTACCACCCTTGCTGCAGACAGTCTACCTGCTAACTTCTTAAAAGTAGCTTCTGAGTCCATATCTTACCCTGTATCCATCCTTATCAATCGCTCCATACAGGAGGCCTACACCCCTCAACTATGGAAAGTTTCATATATTATTCCACTTCACAAAGGTGGTAATACCTACGATTTCTCTATTTATCATCCAATTGCGATTCTATTCCTTCTATCTAAACTACTCGAAAAATGTATCTACTCTCAAGTAATGAATTTTCTAAACTCAGACAATCTTCTCTCCTCTACACAACATGGCTTTCGGCAACACCATAGCACAACAACTGCTCTTCTCTCTTTTTCTAACCTGGTAACCCAATACAGAAACAACAACAACTATGTATCTGCTATATATTTAGACCTCTCAAACGTATTTTACATGGTCTCACACTCCCTACTTCTAGACACCCTTGCCTCTCTAGCCTTTGCCCCTCCAACTATTGCCTGGTTTAAAAATGATCTGTCACATAGGCATCAGTCTGTCCAATGGTAAGGTATACTATCTCCTCTACTCCCAACAACCATAGGTGTACCACAAGGGTCTATATTAGGTACTCTTCTTTTCTCGATTTTCATTAACAATCTTGATTCCTCCATCCACCCTGCTACACTCATACAGTATGCAGATGATTCTACTCTTATCTGCGCTGTACCCTCACTTACCAGATTACAACTCACTCAGGATTCCTTTAGTTTAGTGGAAAGTTGGATTACTCAAATCCAACTTATCCTAAATCCCCAAAAGACTAAATTGGTTTCTTTAACTCCCAACAAATATATTCTTACCTCTCTATCCTTCACAATCACTTCTAAAAATGGTACTATCATTACCCCCTCTGATCACATCAAACTTCTGGGTGTAGAAATTGACAAAAACCTACAGTTTTATGTCCACATTTTACAAACCATCAAAGAAGTCCATAAAAATGGGAACACTATACATACACAAAAACTTTCCCTCAAAACAAGCGAGAATCTCCCTAGCCCAAACCCATCTATTGTCCACTCTAATGTATGCAGCATCAGTCCTTACCCATATCAGAAAACATGATCTTGCAAGACATATGACATGTTACAACAAAATTGCCAAGTTCACTAATAACTGCAACTTCTGAACTCATCACTGTCAGGCTCTAAAGGAACTACAATGGCTAGAATTTCCCCATCTACTCAATTACCATCAAATTGCTTACAATATTGTGAGACATGCCAATAGAACCCCAGCACTAAATCACCTACTCAAGTCCTACAAATCAGATTGTCCCCTTTGCTCCACTGACAAATCACTCCCTTGTATCTCTAAGACTAACAGCACTGCAGGTAAAGCACTATACTCCCATAATGTAACAAAATCCTAGAATAACCTTCCCCCTGTTTATCTTCTGCCTCCACTATGATGCTATTCAAAAGCTTACTTAAATTACACTTAATGAACTCCTGGCTATGTCCATGCATTACCTAATCTTCTCTGTTTCTACCACCCCAGATAGCTTCATTTCCAATTTTACCTATTGTATTTTTCTACAGTATCAGGAATTTTATTTTCTGCTCAAGTTTCTAATAGATATACCAGCTCATACTAAACTTACACTAATTAATTTCTAAGTAGTTTCTGTCTGTCTCCATAGTCAGTGATAATGCTTATCTAGTGTCAATTTTTGTTTCTGTATCAAAGGTGTATTTTTTTATCTAGTGTCAATATTTTTCTTGTATCAAAAGTTGTATTTTTATCTATTGTCAATTTTTGGTTTCTGTATAGATGATCATATTGCTATCATATTGTTCAGCTATTTGCTTTTCTCTACTGAATGTGGAGCTTTTCTCCCCGAGCCTCCGCTGTAAATGGACATGTGTCCAGTCAGACTATCCTGGTAATTAAATGTAAAATAAATAAATAAAATAAAAATAAATAAAAAATACTATTGGTGCTATTCAATCCTGACAGTTTATCAGCCCTGAAATAATTAATCCAGTCATATTCAATCATCTCTGATTTATTCACTAGGTCACCTCCTCTTGCATTGTCATGCATTGTGACAGACAACTTGTAAAACCCTAAACTTGACTTACAATGAGATCCCACAGATAAAATGTGTTTGCTCAGTGCATTCATCTTAACTTTTCTTCGAATTTCCAAAAGATGTAGCCATATTCTTTCTTTTAATTTCTTATTAGTTTTATATATTTAAAAGCACTCACAGGAGGTGCAGTTAGCAAGACAAATCACATTATGAATATTACATGTAGCAAAAACACAAAAAAATTCTTTTGCTGTGATGACATGCTTAAAAGAAGGGTCAGTATTAATATTTATGCAATATATACAGTTGTGACAGAGAACTGTCCCATTCATATTCACTAGCTGTCTTTCAGCTTTTATATTACTGAAATCCTCATAGCATAAATAATGTTTAAGGTTTCTTTCTCTCTTATGAATAAACTTAGGCTTTTTGCCTACAACTTTTTTAACATACTCATTTGATTGTAAGATAATGAGATGTGTAATTGTATTGAGAAAGAGCATTATAACTTGAAAGCGTTGCTGTCTTTTATTACTTTACTCATCAAAATATTGTTTGGCATTGAGCACCTGTTAGTTTTTCTTGGATATTCTTGTTGCTCTGTCTTCAAGAGCTCTTTGGACACCAGGATGGGTTGGTTTTGTTTGTTTTGCAAAACACATATTACAATGAAGAATAACATTTTTCTATCACAAAAACTTCAGTCTACAGAAAAATTCATCATTTTTCCAAAAGAGAAGGTAAAAAAGGAGGCAAGGGGCAAATGAAAAAGAAGAAATCAAAATCGAACATGAAAGGACTGAAGAACATTACTGTAAAAAAAAGAAGAAAGACAAATGTTGACAACGTGGCTCAAGCTCTGGATGAACAAATCCAGCTGGATGAGAATTGTATGCTTGCAAATGTAATAAGAAATGAAAACAGTAGGATTGATACAATTAACAGTGATAACGATCATGCCTTTGTAACAATTGATAGACCAGATGTTACTGAATTAAAAACTGAAGATTCTACATATATGGTCAGAAAAGATATTCTTATAATTGGAGATTCAATTATTAGAGGAACATTTGTAGAGGAGATACTGAATATTGGATTGTGTTACACTTGCCAGAAGCAAAAATAGAAGCTGTGAGGGAGGCCTTAGAATGCCTTAATGTAAGGAAGTATGGATCTGCTTTTATTCATGTCGGTGCAAATTATCTCATTTGCAAGAACTCTCTTACTGTTAATAGCATATTTAAAGCCCTCTTAGCTTGCACAGGTGTTAGGAAATATTTTACACAAATCACATATAGAAAAAGCAGTCATGACACTGCAAAAAAATATATGTTTTGGTGTAAATACTTACATGAAAAAATGTCCTGTTTTAAAAAATGGAAAAGTATGAAGCATCTGAGCCTAATTTTGAGCACACATGGTCAGACATGATGGCATCTACTTTTCAAGATCAGGGAAGATCATTTTTGCAGCAGATATTTTGTAATACTTGACAAACACAATGCAGGATTTTTGCCAGATAGCAACATTTGATGCATCTCTGATAGTTGTTAATGCTAGCAGCATTAATAATGAAGCCTCTTTTACTAGAAAATTTGTTATGTTCCCACAAGATGGAAGATGCTATTGTTTGTGAAACATGGTTATAATGACTGGAAACCAGTTCTGTCAGGGTATAAATGTTTTTACTGTAATATACATTCTAACAAAAATCAGGTGGAGGGTGTTATGATAGGGATTTAAGATAGTTATGAGACCTGGTATTATTACATGTTCAATGCTACTACTTGTAAAACTGTGACAATAAAGAAAACTCTTCAACATATAACAATTGTTAGTAAGGAAATTATTCACAATGTATGTTCAGAAACAGCAATTGATTCAGATTAAAAAAAACTACCAGGGATTAGAACTTACTAGACATTGTTTGTCTTCCTAAAAAAGTTATTGTTACTTCATATCAAGTTTTACCACTGTTGATGTGCAGTGATCATAGGGTTATAAAATATAATTGTTACTAGATAATTCTGCCAAACAGAAATCTAAACCAATGCAAAGAAGATTTATAACATTATAAGGATGACAGTCACTATATAAAACTAACTGTAGTGATACATTATGTGGAAAAACTGCGAAAGGTATGTGGAAAGTTTTGAAAGAGAAATTGTTTGAATGCAAACAAAAAAAAAAAAAAATCAAAAAAATCTTTAACACCAGGATGTAGACATACAAAATAAAAAGGACACATATCCATAAGAACAAGATAATTAAGTAGCGAGACAAAAATATAAGAAAGAGAAAATAAGTCAAACTGTAATTTTGAAAACTAAAATAAACCAGTTGGACAGACAAATTAAGCATAGTGTGAGACAAGATCAAGAAAACGTTGAAGAAAATTTATACAAAAATATTGAGCATAATTGGAAGCCATTTTCAATATTCATAAGATGTGGAAGGGGTAAATACATAGAAATTGATAAACTGTGTGTAAATTTTAAAATTTATTCTCAGACACAATAAATTATAAATATATTTTCAAAGCCTTATGCAAATAGTTTGGCACAACGAAGGGGGCAATACATTATCCTAGTGACATCCAGGTATCCTTAGATACTGAAATCAAATTAGATTATACTGAAAAATAATTACGCAAGTTGAATCCAAACAAAGCACAGGGAGGAGTCAGACTTAATAATAATAACCTGAGAGCACTTCAACAAGAACTTCTAGTACTGTTACATCAGTTATTTACTAGGTTGTATAAATATGGGGAGATTACTCAAGACTGGAGACATGCACTTATTAAACCTGTCTTTAAGGGAAAGGGGAGTAGAACAAATCCATCATCATACAGACCCTTAAGTCTACTTTCATGTTATGGAAAAATAATGGAGAAGGTAATATTGGATAAGTTATTGTCAGTATTTGAAATGGTGGAACTTGAAACCATATATCAGCATGCATGTATTGAAAATAGATCTACTATCATCTGTAACATGATGTTCTATAACAATAAAGTAACAACTATGAATGAAAATGTGTGCTGTGATGTAATTTATATAGATTTAACTTCAGCATTTGATAAGGTCATGCACAAAACACTGATCAATAAATTAAAACAGTTCGGCATTGATGTACTCTTGATAAGATGGATAGCTGCATGGCTTACAAATAGGACATGGAAAGTATCATACAGCAACTGGCAAGTGAAATCTATGGTTACAGTCAGGGTGTCCTAGGACCATACGTGTATCTTTCTGATCTATAGTTTTGATCTGAGGTGTTCTACAGTCTTTATGCAGATGACTTGAAAAAATAGTTTAACTGATTACTCATAATGCAGATAGGGCATGTCTACAAAAGTACTTGACTAAATTCATCAATTTGGCACAGGAGAATAATATGCTGATAAACCCATCAAAAACTAAGCACATGAGATATGGGAGACATAAATTGAAAGGTGAATATTTAATACAGGTCACAGTGACTGAAACTGTAGATTAATTTAAGAACAGGGGTATATGGGGAGATGCAGCTTTGAGTTTTTCTGATTGTATCAACCAATAGATTAATGATAGTTATAGAATGATATGTTGTATAAAAAGATTTATAAAATCTAGGAAATCAGAAATGATAAAGTCATTGTTAGTTACATTCAGTATGGAATAACCATGGAAAACCTCATAAGAAAACAAGTATGAGTAAACTTGAAAGAGTAAACAAAGTGGAAATATACAAAGGACATCCCTGGATATGAAAACTGAAGTTATTAAGAAAGTCTAAAATATTTAAACATGTACAGTGCCTCATTATAGATATTTAAGAGGAAACCTTATTTAGGCATATAGAGCATTTAGAGACAACTATCTCTGGCAATGTGTGGGGTTATCAAAAGTACTAGAGAATCATCAGATAACCTATGAAGAAGATTCTATAGGAATGAGAAGTGCACTTATTGTTTCTCCGAGAGACCAGCTGATGCATGGAATAGACTTTCAAGTTACATTAAATCAAGACTGCTTTAGATATTTTTTTAAGAATAGCCTGTACACTTATTATGGGAACAACTATTTTGGTATATTGGCAGGCTATAAAGGCATTATGCCCATGCTTGAAATATTTGTATGTATGTATGTATGTATGTATGTATGTATGTATGCATGCAAGCCATGGAACAAATTATAATGGAAATGATCAACAAGGACATTGGCAACCTAGAGATACTGACAGCATCCCATCCTGACTTTGTTAAGGCAAACCCGTTTACTCACCCTGGTAGACTTCTTTGAGAGGGTCACCAAGGCTATAGATGAAGGGAAATTGTTGCATATCACCTACCTTGACCTTATCAAGGCATTCTGTACAATACACCACACATGTAGTGTTGACAAACGCACAGGCCTAAGTATATATCCCTGTATAACTTGCTGGATTGCTGGCTTGCTCACAAATAGGACCAAAAAAGTCAGTAATGATGAGAATACCTCCACCAGGAGACCAGTCACCAGTGTAGTACCCCAGGGCTCACTGTTGGACCTGTTCCTGTTTGACATCTACTTCTTGGAAGTCAAGGCTAATATTTCACCAAGTTCACAGATGACTGTAAATTGGAAGCTATCATAAACTCTCCCATGATACCAGTATCCTAAAACAGGTCTAACACAAATAAGTGACTGCTGTCAAAATCATGGATTAAAACTCTATGCAAATAAATGCATTATAGTGCCATTTGTGAAATGGTCCACCCAAGCTAGTTAATCCATCAGGAAAACACCTCTAAGAATTGACCTGATAGGGGTCTGGGGATATCTGTAGACAGTAATCTGGCCTTCAACCAACATGGAGCCAAGATAATAAGAAAATCCTTCTATGTTGCTAAACTAGTAAATAATGTACGGCATCCAAGTCCATGAAGGTTGTGGTACCACTCAAGTCAGCTGTTATCAGACTTATCATAAAGTACAATGCCCATGTACGTAACCAGACACATGCAACAGCTGAAATGCCCACTAATGTTTCTCACCAGGAGAATCCAGGGTATGAATACCATGTCAAAAACAGATCACCTTTAGGTCCCATCTCTGTACTCAGTCTGCTACAAGCTACTGACAGATGGCCTATGCCTATATTTAAGCCATCCTCAGATCCAGCTCTGATGGATCTCTTATACAGCCACAAAACAAACAGTACTAGAAACACAAGATCCATGAACCTGAACTTTGCCTGCAACATAAACAGAACATGCTAGAGAGACAGATATGTGTATCAAAGGTTCCTTGCACTATGGAATACATTACTCATCTATATAAAGCAGAGTTCATCCTTGCCCCTATTAGGTTCATAGGTTCATAGGTGTGTACTAGGCCAATGGCCCTGGAGCCCTTATAAGCCTAGCCCATAGGAGTACCCTGGCATTGTGCCACCCAACCTTAGTTCCCAGTGCCTTTCTCAAGTAGAGCCACTGGAGTGATCCCCAGAGTGAATTTTCTATTTCCCATCCACTCATCAATATTTGTCTTGAAGAGGCCCAGTGAGGTGCTCCGCTTGACATGTATGGGAAGTCTATTCCATAGCATGGACAGTCTCTGGGTTATGAACCTGTCCCTCCACCTTGTTCTGTTGATTGTGGTAATGAGGTCGAGGTCTCTGGAGCTTGTAGTGCGGAGGGATTTGGATTTCTTTAGATGTAACATTTATAATAGTGCTGGGTCAGACATGGCTTTGTAAGTCAAGCAGAGATCGCCTCTAAGTAGGCGATATGAGACAGGGAATAGTTGGAGTTTTTTGAGTCTGTCCATATAGGACAAGTGTTTAAGGCCTAAGATCCTCTTTGTGAGGTATTTTTGCTGCCTCACCAGTTGTTGTAGGTGTCTAGTGAGGTACATGCCAAATGTAGGAAAAGTAGAGGGAAACAATGACTTCTTTATTCCTGAATGCAAAACCCTTAGTAATGAGATGTGCCACATAAAAGGACTTTCTGACCACAGTGAAAATGTGGTTGTCAAAAGAAAGGTGCTGTCAGCCTGAGTTCCCAGATCTCTTATGATGCCTTCTGTGTTCAGCGGACTACCATCAATGTGGTAATTTATGGGAACCGAGTTTTTCCCAAAGGGGATGACGACATATTTTTTGGAATTGAGCTTAATGCCATGGTTTTGACACCAGTCATTGGCCTCATTTAGACTTTCCTGTAGAATGTCAACATCACTTGGGGAGTTAATTATGGTCCCAACTTGCAATCATCTGAGAACTTTGTCAGCCAGAGTCCCTTAATGTTGGCCTGAGCTTCAGAGAAGTAGATACCAAACAGGAGAGGACCCAGGACCGAACCCTGTGGGACTCCACTCATAACTGATCAACAGTCTGACTTGGAGTCAGCTCCTTTCACACTGTGGGTTCTGTCTGTGAGCCAGTTTGTAACCCATCTAGTGATATAGGGGTTGATGCCTAAATAAGTGAGTTTTTCTATGATTCCTGAGTGGGGAATGGTATCAAAGTCCTTGGCCAGATCAAGGTAGGCTGTATGAATCACCTTGCCTTCATCCACTACTCTTGGTGACTGACTCAAAAAAGTCAACCAGACTGAGCAGGCATGATCTACCCTTCACAAAACCTAACTGTGTGGGATCCAGAGTTTGGAGGTTCCCTATATCTTTGTTTATTAGGTCCATGATAATGCATTCCATAGCTTTGCATATCAGACTTGTCAGGCTAATAGGGCAATAGTTTCCAGAATCTGTAGTCACTCCTCCTTTGTGGAGAGAGATGACTGTAGCAGTGCGCTATTTGGTAGGGACAAAGCCTGAGGTGAGGCTGTGATTAAACAGGACACACAGGTGCGGTGCCAGTTCACTCTGTAGTTCATGTAGAACCCAGCCAGGGATATTGTCATGTCCCATAGAAGCTGTATTCTTGGCCTTGGATAGTGGTGTTTTAACCTGTGCAGCAGTAATACTGGGTGCCTGACAATCTACTGGTATTGCTATGTGATTGGTCTTTTGGTGGGGGAGAGAGGGGTAAAGTTGGAATTGAATCTGTCAGCCAGTATATTGCAGTATGTGTTTGCTCAGTATAGGAGGTGCCATTGTGCAACAGCTCTGAGAAAATCTGGGTATTGATGTGGAGATTCTTTACATAACTATAGAAGGCCTTGTGGTTGTCTTTACTATCTGCTGCAATTCTGTTTTCATAGCTAGTTTTAGATGATTTGATGAGGGATCTCAACTTTTTGTTGAGGCTGATAAGGCAGTTTTTCCAGTCATGGGACTTCACCTTATTTCTCATCAGTTTCCTCCTTCTGTTGTAGAGTTTGTTTATGGCAGGGGACCACCAGATTGGCTTCCTTTTTTTGGAGGAGAGCATCTTGGTTCTAATGGGTATGGAGAGATCCATGCATTTGTGTACGTGTTCGTACAGGGCATTCGTGTATGATTCAGTGGTCATGCAGCTGTTCTCCAATTGCATGGGTGCCATGAGGTTAGCCACCTCTGTTTTTAGAAGCTAGAAGAATGTAAAAAGTTAGATTTGGAAAAGTTTTTCTTGGTGGTTACCTTTGTGGGGAGGGGGTGGGATGGATGTGGATTTCCAAGGTGATTAGTTTGTGGTCGGATCTAACCAGGGAGGAGTTGACTATTGGTACAGAGCAATGTTCGCCCTTGATAGTAATGACCAGGTTAAGAATGTTGCTACCTCTATATTCAGATGAAACCTTGACCATAATATCACATATTCACCCTCAGTCTGGTCCAAATGTCTCTTATGGGCAGAGGTTGACAGTTAGTAAATTAAACCCCATCTAATATACCCACCACAAAATAACCCTTAGCTATCACCTTACTAACATACACCACCATATAGGCATCCAGGGACAAAACTGGATTTGGGTGCAGAGCTAGGCTTGTATATACCCTGGTGGTCATTAGCCTACTATAAACCTATGACCTATGAAAAAAATAGCAGCAGTGCCACTTACTATCAGCAGAAATGCTTCCAGGTCATGCAAATTCTCCTGTAACAATGCATATGCTAATGAGCTCAGGGACAATGAAAGTGACAATGAAAGTAAAGTTTCTCCTTCACTTGCTTGAATTCTGGCCACTTGTATAACACCAGTATTGACCTTTACAAGATAGATTTGGTTGGTTCATGCAAGGTGCAAGTCTTTGTCATGCCATCTGTTTTCATTCCCTCAGCTGCCCATATTATACTCTACTTTTGTTACAGATTCTTCTTTTATTTTCCTTCCACCATGTCCCTGTTAAAAACTCCTGTTTCAAGTGTTTTACTGCAGGATGAACATGATGATCTACCTCAGAGGCGATGTTGCAATACACTATCAGCACAAGGAAGAATGCTTTGTCTCTCAGAACCTGGTTAAGTAGATTAAGAGTGATACTACTGGCATTAAACAAGAGGACAGAGGAGAAGCGATGACAATTTTATTTTATTTATTTATTATTTATTTATTTTACATTTATTTACTGGGATAGTCTGATTAGGACAGTGCCCATTTTCAGAGGAGGCCTGGGGAGAAGAGCTCTGGTAATAGCTTATACACAAATTGTCACAAAAAATGATAATATAATAGGCACAATTAACAAAATGAGTGCAAACACAAATATAAAAATGTAAAAAAGTATACACAATAATCAAGTAGAACAAGGTATTAAAGACTTGGCAATAGACAAAAAATATGTGGTTTAACATGTTTGTGGAAAAAGATAACATAAGTAATGGATAGTTTTTAGTAGTTTAATAATTAGACTTGCTGTTAGAAATGTGACTACTAATGCAGCAGTAGTGTTGTTAAGAGAGATATGTTAATAGATTTAGTACATACAATCAAATTGTATAAGTAATGCTTAAGTTAGTGTTTAAACAGGGGTTTTACATGTGCAGAGCCAAGATTCATATGTGTCTTTTGAGATATATTTTGAATTGATTAAGATTGCTTATGGATCTAATACTATGTGGAAGGGTATTCCAATTGTTTGCAACAAAGTTAGAGTAAAGAGAGTTACCTGCTGTATTGGATACTTTGGTTACTTGGAGAAAATCTTTGCTAGATTGTCAAAGAATACAAGTGTTAGAGTAAGGTTGTAGAAGATTCTTTAGAGGAGGTACATTATCAGGATTATGTATTATTTTATAAGTCATTATTACTTGGTTATAGTTTAGAATATGGGTAATTCCAATAAAGAAAGACTCTTTAGGCATTGACAATGATGGGTTGAGTGTGTAGAATCGGTTGCATATTTGGCCATCTTATTGTAACATGCTTCTAATTTACTTAGTTGAGATTGGTGAGTATGGGGGGCATATAAGAGTGAGGAGAGAAGGTGGGTTCAAGCTATGGCTATCTCTGCAGTGTCTGTTAAGAATGCTTTGTTTCTATACACTGTTCCTATTTTCTTATGAACTTCTGATTGTGTTAGAAATGTGTATATCTGTAGATCTTTTCTTTTTCCTCTACTGTACGGCTGCAGACAAAATAGCAGCAAACCATAGGGTGCACCAGGATAGGCTAGCTCACCTTAGACAGGCACAGACTAAGTATGCTTCAAGTCCTAATGAAAGTCAGATAAGTATTTTCAGTCCCTCACTCCCTAGTATCTGCAGCAGACATATCTCCACTTTGATATTAAGCATGCATGCCTTCTCTAATTGCTCTTGCTGCTTGCATTCGGCAATGAGGATGCCAGCTTAACTGTGTATGGTTTCAATAACTAGAAACAGCAATTAGGTTTTATTACCATATAGTATTTCTAAAATATTTCTAAAATATTAACAGCAATAATGAATGTCAGGAATAATTCAGTAATGGTAAGTATAAGTACTACATGTGAATGCATATATCCTGTATTGCACTGGGAATAACGGCTGCTATATTCTATATCCTAACAGTCAGATTTGTATATTTTGTGACACATTCATATCTTCCTAGCTTATCTAGAAGTGGCAATGATGTAAAAATTCATTTAACATATTGATTTATTTGTTGAAAAAAATAAAATAACGTGACATACCATGGATCTATTTCTCTCTATTTTTGTTTTCCTCCTATCTTTCTTTTTTATTTTTATAATTCCTTAAAATTCTGCTGATTGAATACCTTACTGCTGAAAACAAAATGACTAAGAGCACAGAGAAGTAGACCAGCTACTGTGGCTTAGCTCGACATACCTCCACAAATTGTAGCAAAGAGACCCAGAACACTGGGTTCAAAACCTGTCAACATTGACTCCACAACCCCTGGCCTACCTGCTCTGCCTTTGTCAGGTATCTCTGCCACAGCTGCTGGGGTAGTGGTACCCTCTGGGAAAAGAATAAGTAGAGGTGAGGATTTTGTCTCCTCGCAGGAGCTGAAAGAGCTGGTGGAGGATACAATGGAAAGGGCCTTAATGCTTGAATTGGCAAGGTTGAAAACATCCTGTTGCATATTGCTAAATCAATGTAATGTCCAGCACTGACCCAGACAACTGGCACAGGAGATGGCGATGACAGTTCTGAGGGTAAGGAATATATTGTTACTGATCTCAAGCTGGACATGGTTGTGCATCTGATATCACCTACCTATCCCCAATCATGGTGTCCCCCAACCTATATTTGCTGATCACCTTCCTGTGTGTCTTATATGTCCTGTATGCCTACACCTGCTGGCCTGCCATACCTACCATAACCTCTCACTGTTAAGCATCTTCTTCAGCATTTCTCTCTGTCCAAAAAAAAAAATGGGTATTTGTCCCAGAAAGAATATGCCTCATACATAGTTCTCCACTGAAACGGTATGTTGTGTTTGACACATATAGTTCAATCTTATTGTCTACATAACATTATTCAGTTGTTGTCACCAATCCCTGGTATGGTAAAGTGATGAAATTCTTGGGAGAATTCTACATTTATGTTGTGAAGAGGTGGATAGCTGTAATGCTTTCCCACCACCCTTCAGCAAATTCCTCCATGCTCTACACTATGCTTGCATCCCATATTTTCATCACTGTCCAATCAACCCCTTTTCAAAATGTTTAAACTCATCACAAATTTGAATGACAGAACACACATGGACAGAAATGACCCATGGAAAGGCCTTCACTTTTGGTCCTCAGCTTTTGCGCAGAGGTTGGCATACCAATGGTAAGTGACAGTTATTGCTGTTTAACTTCCTGTGGCAAAAGATGAAGATTTTAATTTCAGCTGCAGTAGTCTGGTTATTTTCAAGCAAATGTGCTTCAATCCACTGCACAATTAGAATACAGAGCAAAGTCAGACTAAAGGCAGTACTGCGAAATGGTTACCACAACATTTATTAGGCTGCTAGATGTAAGAGTCTGAAAGTTCCTATGTGGAATGCTGAAATGATTCCTTGTTTGTAGACTAACATTTTTGCATAGTATTATAGGTTCAAGGTTCTGTCATATAGTTAACTGCAGATGTCTGCATTCCTCTCTATTGACAACCTTTCATTAATATACCATTTGAATACAGCAGCAAAATGTCATTGATAAGAACATTGCAGCCCCAACATGGGCACTTAGTAAGCCTCCCGTATCCTGCTTATGTCTTGATGCTGGTTGCACTCTCCTACTCCTTCGTGCTGCCTATAGCAAGCCGTTTATTTAACAGGGAATGGCAGCTAAATAATGAGGTCATAAATAACAGCTACATACCAGGCAGATGGTCCTATGTGTCCCATACAAAAATATTAAGACTCCATTCTCCATCTGTCTATATCTCTCTCTGTTAACCCCTGCTGTTTCAGTAAGTTGTCATAGTTCTTCAATTGTCTAAGTAAATGGTGGGAAGTAGGAATTTCTTTGTGGTATGATGGATGAGATAAGGCACAAATTTATAGACAGAATCTTGACTACTTTCAATGGTTCTAATTCAGCATTAACTATGTTTTACTTTTAAGTACACTGTTTTATGCATACCTGCTGCCTACATATTGTTATAAGCCAACATTATCCTGCTTCTGTCATAAGCTACTTGGTCCCTGCCCCCCCCCCTTTGTCCATGTATCATCTCAGCTCTGTAACATTAGTCTTCCTCCTCTACATTTGCACAGTATCTGGTGATAAACATCAACTGCAACTTAGGCTAAATGGAATACTCAACTTCTGGCAAAATCTTGTGAATTTTTGCAGTTAGCCACATTACTCTGGTGCACTTTGCACTACTAGGCTTAGCCAGTTAGTCAGGTTAATCTATTTTTTGACAAGCTGAAGAGTTGAATGTACATTATACAGTTGTTAAGAGGGTAAAGTAGTGTAATACATAGATTCTCATTTGCTGCAATCTGCTGTTGCCTAGAAACTTTTTAAAGTATGAGATCCAATGTGGTGTGTTTAGATAATACTCATGTCTATAGATTTTTTCTGGTAATGCTCTTAGAGTTTGAATCCAGATGCATGGAAAATGTTTTTGAATGTTTTGTCTGACTCCTGTGTTTGTTAATTTTGATGACATCGTCCATTAATACACCATTATCATACAGTTATACCAGTGTGTCTGTTCGCTATTGTAAAGCCCATATTCTACAGATCTTGTCTGAATAATTATGCTGCTAAAACAAACAGAAACTCAATACAGATATGTGCAGAAATTAAACATGAACTAATGTGTTATTATGACTGCATTGTATGTTCCTGTCATCAGCTGTCCACTTCTTCCCACGACTTCTGTGACATCCAATAAACCTCTTTGATTCCAAAATTTCCATAAGCCATGATTCTACCAACTCTAACATGTTTGGTCCCATATGTGTTTTATAATATACCTGTAACATTCATATCAGGATTGACTAAATGCAACTGTCATGACAAATGTATAAATCATGAAACGTAAAACCAGACCATAAAACATCACTTCTGTATCCCAGCAAATTCATATATGGTTGCATGTATATACTGCTTCTTTGGATGAAAGTTAGCAAAAAGCAGCCTAGACTACTGCTACTTTCCATTCAAGTTCAGCACCTCAAGATATGATTATACATGTGCTAACACTTTGCCATCATCAGCACAACTGAGCCATACTTCAGGCAGAGCACACAAAACAAATTATAACAAATGATTTCCTTGCTTAGGCTGCACAGTGTTTGTATGTCTATACTGAAATTTTGCAAGTTATCTTGAGTGATGTTGACTTAATTAATTCAGTCTGTTAATGTATGTCTATAATCCAATGGTTACACTTGCGACAGTATTATAAAGCTGGATAACCTTTTCACCCATAATCCACTCCTGTTATTCCGCAGTGCACTATCTTATGTAGGAAGTGTCGGTTTGTCTTGTCAAGGCATGTTGTGCAAGCATGAGGCAAGACAAGTTGAGCAGTCATCCCAGAATTAAGTGCCAGGAATGCTTGACTGATAATCCACTGTATCTCAGCTGGGATTATGACTGGCATCCCATACTGACAAACAGGTACATGTCCCTCACAGTAATGCTTGTATCTAAATGACAATATATTAATATTAAGAGAGAAGTATGTCATTACATGAGACAGTCAGAGTGCTGTCAAACTGTCCTGTGCACACATATGATTTTGCTCCCAAAATCTGTGATGCACAGTGCCATCTGCTCCTAAGAATGTATTTTTACTAATTATAATTGTACTTTGTCACATTATTAAATTCAGACTTCTGTTGTGGTGCTTGTGACTAATACTGTGCTCTCTATGTTGTGTAACTGAATAGGGAGGAGAATCTATTCTTATTGTGGGAAGCTTGTGTGACAAATAAGTAATGCTTCAGTGTCAACAGAGCTGTTTCCACTTCACTTGAGGAGAATGTGTTTAACTTTGCACACAGCTCCCACTGCACTCAATCCTGTTTCTAACAGAAACATCCGCTGGGCAACACAATGATCAGGTCATCCTGTCAAAAGTGCACACTGTCCTCTTAAAAGTCAAACTTCTGCTGTGACACTTGCAATAATAATGTATTCTCCAAATTGTGCAACTGGATAGGTAGGAAGTTTGATTCCCAATGTGGGAAACGTGTGTGTGTGTGTGTGTGTGTGTGTGTGTGTGTGTGTGTGTGTGTGTGTGTGTGTGTGTGTGTGTGTGTCTGTCTGTGTTTCCAGGGAGTATAATGACAAATAATAAAACCTCAGTGTCAAAGAAGCTGTACTCACTTCCCCTGATGGAAAAACATTTAACTTTACATGCAGTTCCTTCAGCACTTTAGCCAACTTTTAACATATACATCACCTCTGCAACAAAGTGATGAAATCATCCTGTTAAAAGTGACCTCTCTCACCTTAAGAGTCAGACTTCTTCTGTGGTGCTTCTGTATAATACTTTGTTCTTTAGACTATGTAATTATATAGGTAGGAGGGTTGATTCACAACTTTGAAAGAGTGTGTGTGTGTGTGTGTGTGTGTGTGTGTGTGTGTGTGTGTGTGTGTGTGTGTGTGTGTGATGGGGGAATATAGGGTCAGCTGAGCATGTCCTCTAAAATACAGCTGAACCCAATCAACTTCTACTGTGGAGAAACCTTTTAAACTGCTAGATGACTTTACCATCACCTTACCCCACAGTTCATACCATCTTCTCTCAACACACAGATGAAGTCATTTTTTTTAAAGTGCACTCGCACACTATTGAAATCAGACATCATCTGTGGTGCTTGAGGTTCATGCAGTAATATATAGAATGTGTAACTGGATATGAAGGTGGTTCAAATACAGCAGTGACTTGCATGTCAGTGTAGAGCTCATAATGCATTGAATGGTTTCAGTCACACTTGCAATTTGTAACATTCCACATAACTCTCCTGTCCTGCCCTTAACCATCATCCAACATCAACGTATTGAGATTTAACCAAAGTAGTATTTATCCAACAAATTGGTGATGTTATCCCCTCGAAGATGACGCTTGTTTCACTTTTATTCAAACTAATACTGAGTCATGTGCATTTAATGCAATTACTTGTAGATTATGTAACTAGGTAGGTAGTATGCTCAAATCTCACAGCAATGCACTTGTCTGTGTGGGGCTGTAGAGTCAGATAGTTATAACTTCCACAGCAGCTGAAATCAATCCACTTTCACATGGGCAAACCTTTAAACAAGTAGATGAATCCCCATCCCCTTACCCCACTTTTCTAAGCAACACCTTGTCTGCAGCATACAGATGAGGTCATTCTTTCTGAAGTGCAGACTCATACTTTAAAAGTCAGACTTCCCCTGTGGCACCTGAGGTTCTTGCACATTCTTGAACTTTTCTTTAGAATGAATGCAGCAGTGATTACCTTCTAAGTGTGTGTGTGTGTGTGTGTGTGTGTGTGTGTGTGTGTGTGTGTGTGTGTGTGTGTGTGTGTGTATGTGTGTGTGTGTGTGTGTGTGACTGTAAAGATATTCAGGATTTGTTTTCACACATATTTGCAGTGGCAATGTAATGACCAAACGGCAAAGTGCCTTTCAAGCTTTTGATAGTAAACCTCACCAGACAATGTGCTCAAACTGGGACATTACACATGCACAGTTCAGTGGTATCCATTTCTGTAATGTAAATATGAGTGCGTACACTAACCTCATAATTCAATTATTAGTGTTCAGTGGCTTATAATGCCTCTGACTACACAAGAGAAGTTGTTTGGTGTACAAAACTGCAAAATAAATAAATAAAAGACAAGAAAAGAAAGGAATTTCCAAGCTGCCTGATTTTCAAATCCTGCATGCTAATTCTAGAAGTCTACTGAGTGTATGAGTGTTATATATTACCATTTAGTATTAACATGACTATACAACCCAAGCTTGTCTAGTTTATTATGTGTTTATATGTGATAAATCCCTTTCCTATGAGTGCTAGTAACAGTTATTGGGCAAATACATGTCTTTTTCTAATGTGTATAACACAACAGCTATAAGATTCATTTCTTCTTGTGCATACATGTTGAAATGGAGAACACAACAGTAGTGTATGCATATGTTCTCTGTATATGAACTCATATGCAATAACTTCAGTTTGTGCATTTATACCTTAAGGTATCTACCATCCTGGCTAACTGTTATCTTAACTCAGCATTTTATTAACATGTATATCACATCAGCTCACCTTTGTTAAACTGCACCTTTATGTCCCTCTCACATATTTTGTTAGCATGTCAGTTTTTATTTATGCACATATGTCAAGTATTGTCATTTAGATTAATTATCATTATATCAGTATGGCAGTATTTATTTTACAAATGTTTCACCCACAATTCTGCACATTTGCCTGCAGTACCTGAGTACATTTTCCCCAGTTTCCCTCCACTTCCCCTCTAAATTACATCTACAGTACAACCAAATGAGGTTTCGTAACAAACCAATTTGTCCAGGGACATCTTCGGGTGGTGGGGTGTTAGGTAGAAATAGTAATGGGATTAAGAGACTAAGCTAGTTGAAGAGGGTAAAAGGATTAAGTGGAAAAGTAGGATGATTGGGAGGAAATGAGGTAAGTGCAGGGAGGGGCTTAATTTTTTTGTAAGTGGAATTGAATCGCATTTTGGCATGAACTTGCTACCCGCCCTCCCTCCCGGGTTTTTTGGGAACATTTTGGATTATGTGGTTATTTTATAAGTTTTGGTAGATGGAGGAGAGAGGTAGGTTTCTCCTTCTTCTGTCCCCCTCTGGTGTTGGATATTCATTTCAATGAGTTAGGAAATGAAAGTGAGCAGTTATACGCTGCTTGATAAGTAAAATAAGTGACTGGAGGTAAGGACGCTGCTTACTCGGTTGGATGTTTAATTCAATAAGTTGGAAATTAAAATGAGCAATGGGATACTGCTTGATAAATAAGTGAGCAAGGATAACGATGCTGCTTATTTGGTCAGGGTGAGCGAGGTCACTCTGCCCTAAGGACACACTGCTTATGTGGTCAGAGTGAGCGAGATCATGCTGCTGTAGTTAATAGCTATACGGATGTGAATGCTGTGAGTAATAAATTGGTCAATAAAGTTATGTTTATGGAAGTTTAATAAAGGTCATCAAATGTCATTTGGTGTGATGCAAGTTTATTAAAGGGGACCATGACGATGATATTTGTGTAAAATTGTCCCATTTCACTTTCCGTCCTTCAGAATTCTTTCATTGTACTTACCCTTAGTACGGGCTACAGTATGTACATAAATAGTAGGTTTACGTATAGGTGAGCGGTTTTGTTTATTTTCTGTGCTCATGCTTGCAAATATCTTTCCATGGTTGTGAAAACTATTGCTGGCCATGAAAAGATGATTGCAAATGTGTAAGCCTGATGAGCAGCATACATATTCAATTAGCCCTGCTGCTCATTGCACTAATGAGCTTAAACAGTGTAGGCTTACAGTGAAGCCTACACAATCATTAATGAATCCCAGGTATGTACTTTGCTCTGAAGTTTTCTACATGCCATCTGACAGCCACTAACATGCAAACTGTGGCAGTGAATTTGTGCAGTTCGGCTGCAATGGGAGATTTGCAGAAATGACTACAAAATGCTATTTACTAATGGAAAGGTATGACACATGATGGCAGTTTAACAGAATGCTCCCTAAAACTACTCCTCTTAAAATTTCACACCAAAATTACAGAGTTAAAAAGTTAAACCCCTGCAAAAAGATCAATTTGGAAGTAAAACACCATAAAAAATAATTTTCTCTAAACATTCTTTTCAAAATTTTCCAGTAACTCTGCAAAAATGTAATATTTTGATCTTAATCTTTCAAGAAAATATTTATATCTGAGCAGCACAGTGATGGTGAATTAGAGCAACTATGATAAAAATATAATTTGTGAAAATTAATATAAAACGACACAAATGAAATCATGCAATGGTTCATATTAATTTTAGAGAGCACTCCCAGGACTTACTCCCTTGAAAATTACATATCAACCTTACATACATTTAATGTTATAATCTTCAAAGGCAATCCATTAGTTTAAAAGAAAACAGATAAAACTGAAAAATATGTGATTAAAAAATGTGTATAAATCTAGAAAAACTTAACTTTTTGACTTCATATTTTTAGCTTGCCATTTATGGACCACAACTATCTGAATGATGAATGTTTTCATTTCAGATCAAAAATGTGATCTACAAAAATGACAGCAAAATGGCATTTATGAATACAGTTACACAGTAACACACCAATTTAAAAGTGGTCCAAAGCATTTCATATCAGCATTTCAAGCAGTTTAAAGTTATAATGGTGCATAACAATTAAGTTTACAAATTATTTTACATTAAAACATACTGCAAAATGTAATAACCAGATTTCACAGAGCTGCACTGTACCTCTGTGTCAGACCTTTGTGCTGCAGCAGCATAAAGAATCACTAACTATGCAGATCGCAGCATGTACTGATTATACTCCATCCAGCTGGAGCGCAGGGTACATAAATGAGCATTCAAATAATTATATGGGGTGGCACATCTGTTCAGTAGAACTCAGAGATAGAAGCCTAAGATACAATCTGAAGAGTGGTCACGTCACGTGCCACATGCAAGATCTCATGAGAACAGAAAATATTAATTCAAACACTGACTAAGACTAGAAAGCATAGCATGTATTACCTGGGCTTTGGGTGTTAGTGTGTACCTTGTCAGGATGGCATAAAGCACCACAGAAAGCTGTTAAGACCTCATAGTTATGTGCAGCTGCAGTGTTATGGTGTCCAGATGCTTAAGCAGAGGAAAATGAGTATTCAGTAAGTTGGAAAAAGAGGAAGATCAACTAGAGTTGCACACAGGAAGACTTTGCATAGGAAAATGAAGGGCCATGGGAAGCAGAGTAATATTTTTGTAAGGATAGGGACCCTTTTTAATTTTATATAGAAAAACAGAAGAAAACATATGATAAAGAATGATGGGTAAGAAGGAGGGCAGAATGGTGTAGAGGGGCAGATCGCAAACATAGGGTAGCATAGTCAGATGTGGATATATTAGAATTGAGGGATATTTTATTTTTTTTTTATTGTACATTTGTTTGTCAGGTTAATCTGTCCGGGCCAGTGGCCCCTTTTCAGCAGAGACCCAGGGGAAAGCCCCAGAAAAAGGGAAAAGAAGCTAATAGAATGAACAAATGAAATAGATAAAATAAACAGAATAGTACTAAAAATACAAATTGTACAATGAATAAATGAAACCATGTTATACTGTATAAACAAACCAGTACTGGTATTTATAGGAAGCTTGCTTGGACAGAGTAAAGGTAAGTTGTATAGCAGGGCAGAGCAATATGGTGACAGAATTATCCAGAGGTAAGACAGGAACAGAGCCAATTTTAGCTAGATGCTCTTTAAGGAGTTTAAATTTAAAGGTGAAGAGGGTATTAGGAATGAGTTGATGAGTGCAGTTCCACATTTTTCCTATTTGACATGAAAATAAGGATTCACCAAAAGAGTTATTGGCTTTCATAACTTGCGATAGCAGTTTATTAGATGAGCAAAGGGAGAGAGTAGTGTTGTAAGGATGTACTAGGTGCGTTAGAGCAGGACAGGAGTTAGGTTGTTATAGGATGCTGTGGGCAATAGTTAGTGGGATGAGTGTTATAGGTTTGGAAGTTCAAGCCAGTGTAATTGTTTCAGGGCAGTACAATGGTGGATTCTATTGTGTAGGCTGGCAGCAAAATGAACAATTTTGTGGTAGCATGTTTGAAGTTTCGTAAGGTCAGTCTTTCGGAGATTTGAGAAAATGGGTGAGATGTATAGTAATGTGGAGAAGAGGTGTGTTCTATCAATTGCTTTTTTAGTTGATGAGATGAGGAATGTTCTAGACTTATATAGACATCCAAGTTTAATGTGTACTTTTCTTATGGTGAGGGCGATGTGCTTGTTATATTTCAGGTCAGAATCTATCATAATACCAAATATTGTGGCATATTTAGCTATTTTGTTATAGCATGTTTCTCATTTGTCTAAGTATGTATTTTTTAAGATTGATATGAATGGGTGAGGCATAGAGGAGAGTTGACAGGGGGTGGGTTCTGGCAATAGCTATTATGGAACTATCTGTTAGACTTTTTTTATTTCTGTATGTTTCTCATTTTTTGTGTATTTTCTTAATTGCTTGTGATATGTGTAAATCAAATGTCAATGTATTATCAATTATAATGCCCAGTTCTTTTGTTTGAGTTTGAGGAGTGATTTTCGTATTGTCAATAGCAGTGATATAGAAGGTGGGATGGGGGATCTGTCAGTCTGGTGAAATGAAAGATTTTACGTTTGTTTTTTCTGGGATTAAGTATGAGCTGTGAATTAAACAACCATGACAGTTTCAGTGAAGGACTTTTGTGTTGTGTATCCTGAAGCTGTTGTTCAATAGATGCTGCCATGTCAGGGTAGAGTTGTCTGCTTATTGTATTATGGAAGCAAGTCAAACGACAACCAAAACCAAAAATAAAGACTTGCAAGGAGTGTCCAAATAGAGGTAGGAAACCAGGATTCCTTCTTAAAAGGATCTTTTATTGAAAATCACAAAACACCAATAACGCCAAACCAATCTATACGTTTTCGACAAAGGCAAGTCTTCATCAGAAATTGATTTGTTGAGTTTCCCAACTTACACTGCCAGTGAAACTCCAAAAGAAGTAATTCATTCTGTCTGTCACTCTGGCCAGTACTGCTTAGACACGATTCAAAAACCATCTGTAGAAAAGTTTCTCCTCTGCAAGCCAGACATGGCAGGCCATGGGGTCATGGTTCTGGGCATCCCAGTGCAAGGAACTGGTCCTTCTTATCCACTCAACTCTAGTTAATCCATTCTTTTGATCTAATTTCTTGGTATCCAAAAAAGTCTACCTGAAATAAGTACTTAATTAAGAAATGGTTCAATTATTGCCTGGTGGGTTATAGATGGCTTTTATGGTTATATACTTGTTAGGGTTGATGTGTAATTTGCTCAGTGGTATCTCTGTGTAGTTAGGTGTTGTTATATTGAAATTTAGTTGTTGTAGTATGAGGTTATTCTTAAGTACTATGGCTATTCCTCCACTTCTTTTCTCCTTTCTATCTACCCTTAGCATGTTATAGCCTTGGGAGTGATTTCATTATCTCTAATGTGTGGTTTCAGCCAGGTCTGTGTTATAATGGCTATATCTGGGGAGTAAAGAGACAGGGTAGCTTGAAACTCATGAACCTTATTAACAATACTTCTGAAATTTAAATTTAGAAGTAGCAAGTCTGATCCTTTTCGAGGTAGGTTAAATATATGCTGTATTTGAGGATAGGTTGAGGGGGAGTAGCTAGGTCCTGGATTAGGATGTATGTCTCCACTTATTATAAGTTTATTGGCTATGTTTATTAGAGTGTGAATGAGCTTGGATATGTGTTTGTGATACATGAGTGAGAAGTTTTTTGGACCTTTTATAAGAAGGGATAATTTCTGATTTACTTGGTCAAATAAAGTGTTCTTGAAGATAGTCAGTGATATTTCAAAGTGAGTGATTTGGTTTTGGTGGGAGTTGGTGGATATTGTTTTGTGGTTGGTTTGGGATGTGATTAGATGAGAATGGTAAGCTGTGAGATGGCCAGCTGTTGAGAGAAGCATGAGTAATATGCATGCAGAGGTAGCATTTTGGTGTGTGTGCATTAATGGTATTCAGGGAATAGAGAAACTATTTTGTAATTAGTATGCCTGTGCAAGCTATAGATAGGAAGTTGGTAATATGAGTCAGCAGAGATTTTCAGGGTGATAATTTATGAATGAGGAAGGTAAAAGCAGCTAAATGGTAATATGCCTGCTAGGCTATGTCAGTAATGGTTAGATAGTAGTGGCTAGAGTGATAATGTGTAATGGTGAGTTGGGATTTATTTATTTAACATTTTTTTGCCTGGGAATTTCTGACTAGGACAGAGCCTATTTTCAGAGGAAGCCCAGGGAGAAACGCTCCAGACACATGTCTTTGGAATGTGGGAGGAAACCAGATCACCCAGAGGAAACCCAAACTAACACAGGGAGTACAAGAAGACTACACACAGAAGGCACCCCAACCAAGAGTTGAACCAGAGAACCTCTTGCTCTGAGTCGGCAATGTTAACTGCTGTGCCACTGCACTGCCAGGCTAGGAATGAAAGAGTTAGTTATATGATTATGTCATATAGTAGTTATGAGATTTGCTTGGTAACTGGATAGTATTCTAAGTGGGAGTGGTCTGGTTAAAAATAAATGTAGGTGAACTGGGTGGTGTGTGGGAATGGGGGTAGGGTAAGGGAGTGGAGTAAGCCTTTGCAGAGTGAGGATGAATGGAGAAGAGCTAGCCCTTGTTCACAGAATGAGTAAAGTTGGTTTCTTATTTGTGATACTTATGTAATTTTATAATAGCCAAACCTGTCTATACATAAATGCTGGGTAGAAAAGAGGTAAACTATTGTTTATGTAGCTATTGTTACTTTTCTTAAATTGTTCACCTTGTTTTTATTTGCAAATACTCTGAACTAAAGAACAGCAATGAGAAAAGATAATAATCAGTGTGGTGCAGTGACGTGCTGCAGCTGTAAATAAGAGATAGCTACAGTAGATATATGGTGTAATAAAGTACATACAGTTATAAGAGTTGTGGTTAATGGAAATGTTCCACAAGGACAACTCTTGAGGGGAGTTCCACTTTCAGTTAGGTCAGCAGTTAAATCTTGTGATGGGACCTAGAAAAAAGGAAGAAAAACAGGACTTAAGCTTGAAGGGTGAAAAAAAAGGAAAACAGTGTTTAGAAAGGTGGGCAGAAAGTGAAGGAAGGAGCGAGAGTGAGATGTGGAAAGAGTACAAGGAGGGTAACAGAGGCTGAGAAATTGGATAATGCCAGTGGGAAGTACAATATGAGCTGTAGAATAAATATTTGAAGGAAAAGGTGTAGTTATAGCAATCTAGGAATATCAGTCCAGTTGTACATATAACCAGTAAGAGCAGAAATATGTGACTGTGTATCTATTTAGGATTTCTAGCATGACACATCCATTCCTACTATCATATAATGGTGTCACATTTCCAAGGAGCAAAATCCTATCATCTAAATCATGCTCACAATAGGATTTTTGAATAACAGGTATTGTGCTGTGTAGCTATAATGTAACATGGGATGCATAATCTTGCAGGTTTCCTGCACAAGTTTACAGCCACAGGCTTTCAGAGGCAAGCATAGGCAGCAAACTGTATTTTATGCTGCAGATGCATTGCTATCAAAGAGTACACACCCATCCCCTGCATCTGAGCATGCATGACAATCTTCTACTTGTCAGTATGGAAATTCATGATACTTGGCCATCACTGGCAGGATGCTGCCTGATCTGGTTCTGTCAGGGTCATGACCCCCACATAAATGCACCATCCTTGCTTATGGGGACAACTTTTATTTCAACAAGCTAATACAGTGATTGCAAGTCAGCAGTTACATACTGGCATCTTCAAACCATCACAGGAGATAATTGCCTTTAATGCAGTGTATCTATCATTGCATGATCCCTGTTTCCATCTCCTAAATATATCCTAACACAGTGTGTCTGTATATAAACATGTGTTACTGTTCTGTACCTATGATAACACCTACAAACACAAACCACTCTCCCCTCCTTCCTGTGTAGGATCCACAAGAATGTCTGTTGGACAGTGTGGCTTGACCAAGCACTGACCACCATAGCCTGATATTAACCCTGCACGTGACTTGTTGCGCTTTGTAGGCTCCATAAGTACAGGGTACTGTTTGTGTGACCATACTGACGTTTAAAGAATAGTTTGCAATTAGATTTGTGAACAGCAGTCAATTGAGAGTGGCAGTGTCAACTTGCAGTTTTCCAAGAGGCAGTTTTGCAATCCCAAATACATCAACTACACTACATCACATGGGTAGTGTAGTTCGAGTATCTAAGTCCAGAATTTTGAGTGGAGATCACAGTTCAGTGAGGAACAGGAAATTAACCCATTTCCTCACTGTAGTGTGATCTCAGAGTTGGTATATATAATTTGCAGGGGGTGTGGGGGTGTAGGGGAGCTTGCACCCCTGCAGAATAGTAAAAGTGATGTACCGTTGACTCTAGAGTTTCATTGTATATTACGGTGCATAGCTTGGGTGACTGATGTCACCTCCTACTATGTTGAATACATCGAACTACAGGATTCGATGTATTCAGTTTCAAGTTTCCTGCTTGTTCGCTGTTGCATTTTTCAAGATATTGGTTTGATGTTAAGACCGATCGATGGATGCAGTTTCAAAAATTCAACAGTAAACCTTAAAGAACATATGTTCCTTTTGTAAGATAATAAAGTTGGGGAAAACATCAAAACTGTACATTTTAACTATTTGATTTACATTGTTTCCTCTATTTAAGTTATTTGTTTATTTATTTATTTGTTTATTTATTTATTTATGTGGCATTTGTTTACTTGGAATGTCTGACTGGGTCATGAGGTACCGATTTTCAGTGTAGGCCCTAGGAGAAAAGCTCCAGATATGTATGGATAACAGAATGAAAATCTAGACATACATAATAAAGTAATAACATTCAAGTGCAAACATTAGTTAGTGAGAATAAAAACTTTATAGACATAATAAAGTCATAGTGTTCAAGCATTATTTACATAATAGATGATTAGCATAATGATTATTAGTATTCTGGAGGTCATAAAATATGCTAACAGATTATATTGATGAAGGCATAGGATAGTACAAGTAGAGAAACGTAGGATGTGATAGAAGGGATAGTAGGAATGTATGTGAAAAGGTATGAGTGTAACCTCACACTAGAATGTGTAGAAGAAACAATGGTAGGGTAAGTAAGTGGGGACAGAGAGAGCAGAGGTAGAAAAAGGTATAAGTGTACCTTAGCTTGGGCTCATAAAGGAGCAAATACAAGCTTTGCTGAAGTATTCTTTTATAGAGGTTTTGAAGGAGTGCAGGTTTGTAGCAGTTTTTATAGTTAAAGGAAGAGACTTTCATAGTTTTGCCACAGAGTTCCTTTCTCTTCATTATTTCCATGTCTTTTGATATTGTGCATGTTTGACTGACATTGGTCCCAAGGTTCTAATCCATATGTATGCCAAAGTGTTTTTGAATGTTTTGCATGACTCCTTTGTATGTAAGCATTGTCTACACAGTTTATTAACACACCATTATCCTACTGCTTTAGTAATCTGCTTGTCCCTTATTGGGAACACTGTCTTGTGCAGATCTTGTCTGAATAATTATGATGACAAACCAAAGAGTAACACAACACAAATATGTGCAAAATGCAACCATAAACAAATCTCTTAGTATGTCTGTATGTGTATTCCTATGAACAAATGTCTTCCTCTTCCCACACCTGTGTCATCAAACCTCCTTGATTCAATACACCTGCATATGTGTGTGTGTGTGTGTGTGTGTGTGTGTGTGTGTGTGTGTGTGTGTGTGTGTGTGTGTGTGTGTGTGTGTATATATTTACTATCAAAATGTCACCTGCTAAAAAATACTGTTCTTAACACTGACAAAAAAAAAGCAAAAGTAAAAATATATATCAGGTCACAGTGTTGAATAGATCATGTAATGTCCATATAGGAGCTCAGGTAAGTGAAACTCCTACACTCACATCATGTTTTTGCAGGGGGCAAGCCGGCCCTGCTCCCCCCTCCATTCGCATTACCTGATATGAGCTTTTGAACACAGAGAAGTTCAGCAACATGGAAAATCGAACATGAAGCACTGCAACTGTCATGGCAAATCTGTAAATCATGACATCTGTAACGTGACCATAACATATGTAGGCATTTAATCCTCTTTCTTTATGCACAGTTATTTAGCATGAGTTTGGGTTAGAATGGTTTACATCTATATCAGAAGGAATGTCTTTTTTGTACTAAAGCTTTATTAGGTTTACATAAAATTGGAGAGCCATTATTTATTAGTTATGATTACACTTAGGTGAACGACATTTAAAATAAACTTTTAAATTTGTATGTTTGCAACAATAAGCCTGTGTGTAACAGTTGCTTTTTACCTTTTTACTTCTACTTGCCCTCATTATGTGCTGGATGGCATTCCCTTAGTTCACTCCATTGTGTCCCAGATGTCTACCTCTTTCTTCTTCAAAGGACGATGTCCTTGTGTGTCCCATAACCGACCTTATGAGTATTCATCTCACTCCATACCTAAAAAGGGCAACACTATTTCATGCCTTACCCTTCATGATTTTGCATAAATGTCAAGTTTTAATATTTAATTTTTACCACCTTGTACTCCTTCCTGACCCATCTCTAGCCTTCTCTTTGATCACCACACCTCTCCTGCTCCCTCACTGGCAACCATTACAGTTCTTTCCTGGTAATCCTAGTCATAAATCTTGTCCAGTTGGGTTTCTAGATTAAAGGAGAAGTCAGCCTTTAAACATTATTGTGAGCAAAGATCAAGAGGTATTTAGTGGATGGGCTCTGAGAGGCATGATAAAGTAGCAGCTGGTTAGCAACCTTAACTCCAGAGGAGTGACATTCAGTGGACTAAGAGATCTTATGCCATTTTCTGTTTTTAGACTGTAAGTCTCTTTTTTTAACTAGCAGTTGCACAATCAACAAACCCTTCTCCACTCTCCTACTAGTATAAGAGAACAGGCTGCTACTGCTTTATCCTGTCTTTACCAACTGGTCTTGCAGTTTCAGTCATTACCAACATGTATGTGACTATGCAGCCAGAAGCTTTGATTCTATACCATCAGGGTGACTAAAATGAAATGCTTTAACATACACAGCCTATCTAATCTTAATGTCAATATCAAACCATTCTTTTACATTTTTTGCATATGTCCCCCTTCTGTTACATGTTTGCACAGATGTAACTTTCCATGTGGCGTCATGCCAATTTTACATACACTATTCTGGAATTAACTTAATAGTATTCACTGTATCATAATCATCCATTACACTTCAGCAATGTAGATGATTCCCCTCCCCCACTATCAGTGCCATTCTTTTCCCAGTTTAAAACTTAACAGCTTTGAATACCTTTCAGTCTTCTCAATGACAAGACTTGGCTTTTGCTTATTCTTTCTTCTAGCGATGCATCATCTCATATCAAGTACTAATCTTTACTTATTAATATTGTATATGTTCAGTCTGACTCATTTTCATGCACCTTGTATTGTAACAATATTTATCAGCTCATTTATTTCATGATCACTCCTTTCTTTCCAGTATTCAGTTGTACATTAATTCTCTGACATCAATTTAAGAGTCTTGTATTTATGAGCCAACACAGCTGCTCTGGAAAAATGGAATATTCACATAACCATGTTTATCTGTAAACTGCAACTTATTTTCCAAGGGCTTCCTAATACTCATTTCATTCATATTCAGAAATGGTTTAACTTTTCACATGTCCAAAGTGCAAGCTCTCATGTTCCCAGTGCAGCAGTGTTACACCTACAAAACATTGAGGATGACCATACATGACAACCTGCATTGCGAAATTCTATCGCACAAGGTCATTTATTTTTGCTTTGGAAAAAGGAAGATGCAAGATGTGAGCCCTCTTTCTTTAAATAACCATTGCCACTAGTATTTTGGCCAGGTAGTATGGTTTTCAGTGTTATTAGACGACCTCAAAAATCATACGTGACGAGGAGGAATTCAGAGAAATATAAATTGGCAAAGCAAGGGATAAAGCAAACCAGAAAACAGAGGCATACTTCCAGAAGTGGAGACATCCTGTGCAGGGTTTAGTCAGCCCTGAAAACAGGAATGCTCTTCAAAAATAGAGAGAGTTGAGAGGTCAACTTTTATCTCATTGCAATTCAATTTTTCCCCCTATGTTTTTAAACAAAACAATCAGCAAGTAGTTTTGAATATACTACTTCCATTTATGCATTTGAATTAAGTACCAGAGCTGTATACATTCATACAAATCACACATAGACCTATTTCACAGTTCAACTCAAGTTATTTTACTGTTTCTCTAATACTATCAAGGTAGCATCCCTATAGCTGCCTTCCCACTTGCTGCCATAGTAGTCACAGCTGAGAAGATTACTCCAATTCCAGCCTCTTTCATGGTATATGATATTCCTCTTTCTGCCATAACACCATATTAATCAGTTGTGCTGCTCAAGCATACGTAACTAGTACTGTGAGACTCAGTCCTTGGTGTTCTAAAGGACCAAGGTGGCATTCATATTTTCCTTTTGCTTTACTAGATCACCAGAAAACATTTAGCGTGATCCAGCCCCACCTGAGTAAGAGAATATTTTGGGTTTAATACATATTTAAAATTGATATAGTCATTCAGAGATTTGTTTTAGTCCTAACCATTTTTATTTGATCAGCAGATCTAATAATCTCCATCTGTAGAATATGCTCAAGACACTTGAAGATTACTAAAAGAGATTTTTTCCTATTTTTCTTTCTAGCCTGTACATTTGTATTTCTAGCACAACCATTTCCGATATCATCTCAAGAAGATTCAAATTAAATGTAATAACTACTTTCTGATTATTTATCTCTTAACCTGCCATCCCTTTAACTTAATCTAAAACCTCTTCTTTCCTCAGTGAATGCTCAGGTGTGTCAATGTATATCATTAAATTGTCACCAAATAAATATATTTTTGCACTTCTAGATCCACTTACAGCCCCTTAATCTCCTTTTTCTTCAGTTAGACATATGTGAGAGACTTCAAGAGCATAATGGGCCTTCTTCTTGTTCCCTGCTGCAAACTCACTAGCCTAGAAACATACTTCCCACTGTCCACATTTTCAAAGAATGTCCAGATTTTTACCTCATATTTCCATTCTGTTTCTGGCAAACCATTGCGGATTGAAGTCAATAAATAATATCAAATAATGACAGACATTTCAGCTTCAGAGTTCATATCCTTCAAAAAATACATAAAAATGCAAAACCTATTATTCTAACAACTTTCTAAGTTAACAGGAGCAACATTTAAAATCACCACTATTTCAGATTTCTCTGCAAAACCTCAACAGTTTCATTCCCACTCATCTTTTGATACACACATTTCTATACCTTACTAGATAAACTGTCAGAAATGAGAAAGTTTGACACCTTCATCTTCTAAATCTGAAACTAAATGTTTTTGCTTGTTATCACTTTCATGTTCTGCTCATCCAACAGCTACAAACTCACCATATCTAGGAAAATGTATATACAGTTTGAATAAACAGCCTTTGTGACCATATATAATTTCTGTAGGTGGAATGATCGTAGTTCACATAATATACCTGTTTTGCCACTTACCACACAGACAGAATTACTTTAAGTACATGATGTAGTGTGTTCAGTCTAATTTATTCTTCACAAGAATGCTACATTCTTGGTGGCTGCAAGGGGAAATAGTGGTTAAAATAACATCTCAGCATCTCTAAATAAACTGCCATCCTTTTTTTTCTAATTTTATTTGAATCATCTCCCATTGCTGACCATTTATTTCCTTCTTTGACCAACACACTGACATGATGACTACATGACAATATTGAAAGCCGCAGCTGATTCTCCTCCAAATTAGTGTCCCACTTTTTCACTTTGTTACTTTTTTAATTTCTCCAAATGTTTTGGGTTTCTAACCCCATGACAGGAATGGGCCCTGTTCCTAAGTTAAGGTATGATAAAAGTTCATGAAATTAATATTGCTTCATTCTTTGTTATTTTCCAAGATTGCTCTTCTCAGATCCTGCGGTATACCCATAAATACCTCATTCTGCATTTCTGGTAGAGTTACATGTATTGTTTGCATATTTCTGTACCTTAAATATTCTTTTTTTCTTAGTTATGCTGCACTTTCTGTTATCAGAATTGTCTGGTGCTCTTTATTCAACATTGCTCTGCCTTCTGCTTGCAAATCTTTGTATTTTATGACTTCTTGTATCTCAGTACATTAGAAATTATAATTGTTGGATATACCTGTTTCAATGATTAAACTTATTTTCATCCCTTTTCCTTCAACTACTACATCTGGTTTTCTTGCATCTATTTTCTTAACTGTTGGTGGGTAATTCCATGGGATACAGACTTCTTCATTATTAAAAATGCTTTGTGTTTCATGTTTCCAACTGTGATATTTGTACAGTGCCTATTGCAATATCATTGTTAAATTATTGTGCCTTTCAGTATGCAGATCCTCAGCCATGAGTCATTCACAAAAAATAATGAAATGCACAACTTTTTCCACTTCTGTTTTCAGAGTTTGTTTTTGTCAGTTTATTTATTTTGAGTAACATTTGCTTACCAGCAGAGTCTGACTGGGACAGAGCCTATTTTCAGCAGAGGCCTGGGGAGAAATGCTCCAGACGCATGTCTTTGGAATGTGGGAGGACACCCATGTGAATGCAGGGAGGAGATGCAGACTACACACAGAAGGCAGCCCAGCAAAGAATCGAACTGGAGAATATCTTGCTGTGAGGCGACAATGCTAACCACTGCACTGCTGCACCACTGCACCGCCCTTGCTTTCCACAGATGCTGTAAGCCAATGTGTGGATAACCCACTATCTTAGCCTGCCTTTATTATATACATACATACATACATACATACATACATACATACATACAGATGTTTCAAGCATGGGCATTAATGCTCTTCTAGCTTGCCAATATACCAAAACATTAGTTCCCATAATAAATGTACAGGCTGTTCTTAAAAATATCTAAACTAGTACTTGCTCTAATGTAATTTGGCAGTCTGTTCCAAGCATCAGCTGCTCTGTCAGAGAACCAATTAGTACACATCTCATTCCTACAGAATCTTCTACATAGGTTATCTGATGATTCTCTAGTACTGTTTGATAACCCCAAACATTCCCAGAGGTAGTTGTCCCTAAATTCCCTATATGCCTGAATAAGATCTCCTCTTAAATATCAGTAAGAGGCACTGTACAAGTTCAGATATTTTAGTCTTTCATAATAACTTAGATTTTGACATCCATGGATGCCCTTGGTATATTTCTGCTGTACTCAATCCAGTTTATTCATGCTTGTTTTCCTATAGTGTTTCCACATTGTTATTTCATACTCAAGTTTGAGTCTAATGTAGCTAACAAACAATGACTTCATTATGTGTGATTTCCTAGACTTTATAAATATTTTTATACATCCTATAGTTCTATAACTATCATTAGCCAATTGGCTGATACGACTAGAAAAACTCATAGCTGAATCTACCCATATAGCAAGGTCATTAAATGAGTCTACAGTTTCAATCACTGTGTGCTGTATTAAATATTCACTATTCAGTTTATGTCTCTGAAACCTCATATGCTTAGTTTTTGATGTATTTATCAAAACATTATTCTCCTGTGCCCAAATGGTCAATTTAGTCAAATTATTTTGCAGACATGCCTTATTTGTAACACTTTTAATCAGTTTACCCAATTTCAGGTCATCAGCATATAGACTGTAGAACACCTCAGATGAAAAAGTAAGGTCTGAAAAATAAAATCTAAACAAGTAAGGGCCTAGGACAGAGCCCTGTGGGGCACCTTGACTGTAACCAAGGATTTCACCTGTCCATTTGGTGTCTGATATTTGCCATGTCCTATTTGTAAGCCATGCAGCTATCCATCTTGTCAACAGTACATCAATACCTAGTTGTACTAATTTATTGATCAGTATTTTGTGTATGACCCTGTCAAATGCTGAAGTTAAATCTATGTAGATTACATCACAGCACAATTTTTCATTCATAGCTGTTATTATAAATTGTTATAGAACATCATGTTACAGATGGTAATATATCTATTTTCAACATGTGCATGCTGATATATGGTTTCAAGTCCCAGCCTATCCAGTTCTGACAAGAACTTATCCAGTATTACCTTCTCCATTATTTTTCAACAACATGAAGGTAGACTTAAGGGTCTATATGATTCTGGGTTTGTCCTACTCCCCTTTCCCTTAAAGACAGGTTTAATAAGTGCATGTCTCCAATCTTGAGGAATCTGCCCAGATTTATATGACCTAGTGAATAATAAATATGATGGTAGTGTAAGTTCTTGCTGAAGTGTTCTCAGGTCATTGTTACTTATTCTGTCTTCTCCCTGCACTTTGTTTGGACCCAATTTGCACAGTTCTTTTTCAATATAATCTAATTTGATTCCAGTATCTGGGGTTATCTGGATGTCACTAGGACAACTTACCACCCCCTTTGTGGAGCCAAACTGTTGTGCATAAGATTTTGTAAATATATCTATAATCTGTTGTGTCTGAGAATAAATTTTAGAATCTGCACACAGTTTATCAATTTGTGTATCTTTACTCCTTCCACATCTTATGTATCTATAAAAAGGTTTCTTATTATGCTCAGTATCTTTATATACATTTTTTTCAAATTTTTCTTGATCTTGCCTAACACTATGATTAATCTGTTTGTTTAGCTTGTTTATTTCAGTTTTCAAAGTTGTAGTTCGACCTCTCTTCCATTCCTTATATTTCTTGTCTCTCACCTTAATCAGTTATCTTGTTCTTATGGAAATATACCCCCCTAATGTTGAGTGCCTAGATCCTGATGTTAAACATTTTTTTGCCTTTTTGCACTCAAACAATTTCTCTTTCAAAACTTTCCACATTCCATCTGCAGTTTTTCCACTGAACACCTCACTCCAGTTAGTTTTTTTATAGCAACTGTTTTGCTTCCCTATAATCTGTAAATAACCTTCTGTGCATTGGCTTATATTTCAGTTTGGCAGAATTATCTAGCAATAAATTAACCTTAATAACCCCTTGATCACGGCACATCAATGGTGGTAAAACTTGACTCTGAGTTACAGTAATTTCTTTGGGAACACAAACAATATCTAGTATATTCTGTCCCCTGGTAGTTTTTTTTGTTGTTCCTGAATATACTATTACTAACGTTGTTGAATCAATATTATTCCAGTCTGTTTCTGGTAAATTTAAGTCCCCAGCTAATATTATTCTTCCCTCCTGTGTTTCATGGAAGAAATGTATGAATTCCTCTAGGTTATCAGCACTTGACTTTGGTGGTCTGTACACTCCAACAACTGTTATATGTTCCAGGGTTGTCTTTATTGTCACAGTTACACAGTCTATAGTATCGGTGTTTTCACTGAACATGTAATAATCACAAGTCTCATAGCTATCTTTAATCCCTATCATAACACCTCCACCTGATTTTTTTAGACTGTCTGTTACAGTAAAAACATTTATACCCTGTCAGAATTGGTTTCCAGTCATTGTTCTTTAACCATGTTTCACAAACAATACAAAAATCTTGTGGATACATAGCAAATTTCCTAATAAAAAAAACGTTATTATTAATGCTCCTAGCATCAACAACCATCAGAGATACATCAAATGTTGCTATCTGTGAACTGTTACATTTTTGACCAGGCACAAAATCCTGGTTAGTTTTGTCAAATATTGCAAAATATCTGCTGCAAAAAGTCTCTTCCCTGATCTAGATAAATGCACACCATCCGGTCTGAACACGTGTGCCCAAAACAAGGCTTGGATGTTGTACACATTTCCATTTTTTAAAACAGGACATTTTTTCCATGTAGGTGTTTATCCAAAAAATCTTTTCATTCACAGTGACCTGACTATCCTTTCTATAGGTGATTTGTTAAAAATATGTCCTAACACCAGTACAAGCTATACTATCTAGGAGGGCTGTCAGTTCCTGACTAACAGTTAGAGAATCTTTGTTGGTGACATCATTTGTACCAACATGAATAAAAACAGATCCATACTTTCTTACATTAAGGCATTTCAAGGCGTGTTTCACATCTTCTATTTTTGCTCCTGGCAAGTATAACACTACTCGATGTTCATTAGCATCAATGGAAATATAGTATTAGTTCCTCTAATAACTGGATCTCCAATTACAAGAATATATTTACTGACCATCTCTGAAGAATTTCAGCTTCTAATACAGTCATTATTAGTCCTTTGGCTTCTGGTATAAATGACCCACTCCTTAATTCCTGTGTTGAATCTTGGCTAACATGAGGTTTTTCTTTGAGTTCTCTATACTTTCCACTTTATTTGTGGGCTTTTCAATTGTCTTTCCTTTTGTTGTGGTCTTTTTTCATTTTTTTGGCAGTTTCAAATGCTGGTATTCATTATCTCTTCTGGTTTTATTTAATACTTCTTTATAAAGGTCTTAACATCCTGAGGAATATGCTCTCTAAGTGCTTCTTACAATAATGGCGTTGAAGCATCTCCTTCAACAGTGATCTCCCTTACCACTTTCCAGTGACTTGGAATCATTTTTTTTTTTTTTGGTTCATGTACCAATGCCTATCTTATTCATTGTTCATATGCTTGCAAGGGAGTGTCTTTAGGACTCTGAGAGATCTAAGAAGATTACTTGTATAATTCTCCATTCCCCTATCTAACATTCTAATAGCCCACACCAATAGCATTTGCCATTTCTTGCATGCATCTTAAATCAAGCCTCATAATTTCTACAGAGCAATATTGTTTCTTATTTCACGATTAAACTCACATCAGGCAAACCTCACTGAGAACACATTTATTTCAGGAGTCTAACAACTGCAGATATATTATTTTTTCCTCACAGTTGCATCATCCAGACAAGAAATATTGTAGGAATCTCCTAATAATCAATTCACCTTCTGGATACAAATGGACTTATTAATTTCATGATGGATTCTGGTAGCAAGTACAGAGAAGCTTCTCTGAAGGAAGTTCCTTTAACCAGGCTTTTACAGCCAATCCTCAGTGACGCCACTCTTTCCAGCTATCAAAAATAAATGCACCTATTCCTGCTTTCTCTAATACGATCACACCCTTCATCTTCTGCTTAAGACTGTATCTTTTGCTTACACTGTAAAACCCATTCTTCAAGGCTTGTTATTGTCTGGGACTTTTCAATGTGTTTTGTATAACGGTTCTAGATTTGAATGTTGTTTACACATTGATTGTAATATCCTTCTTATTTTCATTGGGAAATAAAGTCCATTAATAGTTAGGGATAAGATAAGCATGCACAAATTATTGCTTTTCACAACTCTAAGAAAGAGGGATTTTGGAAATGAAACAAAGTGACATGAGACTGATATAATCTTCTTTAAACATGACATAATCGTTTTTTCCACCAGACATCTCCAGGCACAGACAGAGAATACATCCACCTATTCCCTGTAACATCATGTTCACAACTAGATAGCATGAAGATGCCGATGCCCTATTTAAGCTGTTATGGAGCGAAATTTGGAGTTCCTAGAGCGAGTGTAGTACTGGCATTCACTTAAGAAGCCATGACTGATTTATTTTAGCTGTAAATGAATGTATTCACTAGTTTTGTGTGTTATTAACACTTTAGAAGACATTTTTTTGCCCTCATCTTTGTTTGAGGGAGTAACAAGTTTGTGGACTGTCCATGGTGCCAGTGGCCAATCTATGGCTCTGAATAACACCATACTGAAAAAAAAAATTGTTCAAAATGTAAGAATAACATGCACGTGCAGTTTCATTACACAAACTATTTACATAAGAAAAGTAGCCCAGAAGGTGGAAGACATAGGAATGCCTCTAAAATGTGGTCTCTGAATGGGTTATCCCTTTCTTCTTATAATATAATGACCCAGACCTGTTGTGCCAGCCATACAACAGTCAAGCAGCTTTGGCATATCCAAGTTACCTCCGTCCCTACAACATTCTGACAGCTTCTTATACATACATTATTTTATTTGATATTTGCACACTTTCTCATATCTAGTTTCAGTAGCACTTGAACATGCTGATGTTTGTCAACTTACAACAATATTATATATCACAGCGGGAGGTTCATGAATATTGAATGCCCCCAAGATTGATCATCAAAAGAGTGATCATTTTGGAGCAAATCTAAAATTATCAAAAAAATGAAAACATAAAATTATTATTATTATTTTTTTTTGCAGGTGGCAAGCCACCTGCACCCCCACATTCCCTGCTAATTATATATATTAAATCTGAGATCATACTGCACTGGGGTAAGGGCAAATTCCATTAAGCCACAGAATGCAATTTATTACAAAAGGCTGCTGGCAGAAACTCCATCTGAAAGAATGTTTGCTCATACAATTGTTCACTTGTTTATTACAGCAGCAAAAAGCATTTGCTCGTATAAGTGTTCACTCTTTCAAATTGTAACTTCCATGGCATACTTTGTATTAAATAAAGTCATAAATTTTACCTCACATTTGATGAAAGTTTAAAAATCCTGCATACAGAAATTAAAAAGTACTCCTAATCTTTATAATCTAAATGTAAGCAAATGTAGAAGTCTCAAAGTCAGTGCAGCTGGTCATCTATCCTCCTGCAATTCGCATACCTTCATTTGTTCTTTAATTTTTGGTTGTAGGCTGATTCATTGGTACATTTTGAACTGAAAGGCTGTGGACTGCTATTAACCCCATGACATATCCATGAGTTCTTCTTCCTTCTTTAACTTCAATAATTTCAAGTTTTCCCAAAGAGTGTCCGTGTTTCTCAGTAAAGTCCCTTCATTATTTATAAATAATATGAGAGTATGCAGATATGTTCTCCCTGTCTTCATGCCATTTCACAGACATGTCACATGTAAATAGCTGTTTCTTAAAACCAAGATCCTCTTTGAATATTCGTAATCAAAGTGCACTGTTATAATGCATTGGTTTGGCTTAACTATGACGAACATTAGGGCTCTGCATGCCCTTTCTATCTGAATAGTATCACATTTTTTTTTAAAATACCAGGAAAATGGTCTGCTGAAATAAGACAATCCTTGAGATTCATTAACAATCATGAAAGAGTCAATGTAAGTGTATTACTGTGATGAGCAGCAACGTTAATTGAGTATGCATGTTACTCATTGTGTCTACATGTACGAGAGCACCATTCTGTGACCAGTAATACTGTTCTCAGCTATGGAAAAGTGCTTACAAGCAGCAGCACACAATCTCAACATTAACAGACCACTTATTGGCAGTGCTCAGATGTGAGCATGCACTGTAGCACACACATATTAAGGGCAAGTACAGGGAGACAATACAGAATGAGGAGAAGTGAAATGGGGGGATTGTTACACAATATGTGCCACTAAGGTAGTAATGTTGTAGAGGGCAAATGTTTAAAGTGCACTTATGTCCAGCAGGCTAATGCGATTAAGGTGTATAAGAAGCATTTTGAGCACAAAACCTGCAATATTGATGTAGTAATAATTACATTGAATGTCAGTCCTAAAGTTACACACAAATAATAATGGACATGTTGATAAAGGATGTGGATAGGAGCATCAAAGATGCATTGCAACAAAGAAGAGTGTAGATGTAATGTACATGTTAATTAAATGCTTGACTTGAGATAAGAGCTTGCAAAGGCATAAGATACATTATGGGATGAATGAAAAGACTGCAGTCATGGCATATAAGGATGCATATGCATAGAATTGATGTATGAAGGCTGACAGCACTGATGTAATGTCCATCTCACCATGTATACGCAAGAAAAAATGGACCTTACCGCTGCAATGCCATTTAACTCAGAAATGGGCATGTTCAGGCAAATAAATGACAGTAGCACCAGTAAGAAAAGCTTCCATCACCTATGAGCAATAGGCAAGTGTTGTATATTTACTCAAATGATACATGGAAATATAATAACAAACAGCACACCTAAGTGACCTCTGCCAACACTGAGCAGATGCCATGTCATAAGTCCAGTTTTGCAAACATGTTTGACATACTAATACTGGAATGGTTACATATGTTATAGGAGACAGGAACAGAACACAATTTAACACTGACAAAACAACAGAAAGTGTTGTAACAAAAGACCAATCACATTTCCTGGTGGTCACCCTGCATTCTATACAGTTAGCCACATTTATGGAATCACACATCTGCTAGTGAGCCTTATATTGTGATGGAAACAATGGCAGTACTAAACACATGTCCAGAGGATGACATGCAATATACAGCATGTTTATCTTGTGAATAGGTAATGTATATGAGCAATGAACAACATAAGGAACATCTGCATCATGTTCTTTCAGAACACATGCCAGAACATATATCAGAGAGATGCATAACTATCACAGGTTCCACAGACATAGGCATATCTTTCAGATAAAGAAGATCACCCAAAGGATGGACAGCACTATCATATCACATTAGGTATACTGACAACCTGCCTGGTATGACAATGCATGAAAAAGCTGGACTGTGAGTGTAAGTCATTGCTGTGTGTCAGATGTTACCAGATTCAAAACCCTGCCTATTATACCAGGTGCTCTCTAGACCCCTGCATTGACACATTTGCCACAAAAGATAGCAATGGGGACTGTCACAAATAATTAAATTGAATGCGTGTGCCAACATACATATGAATATGACATAAACAATCAGATTTAGTCAGAATGCCAGAAACAAGCTACACACGCTACTGTCTGCACACCACTGAGCACTACAATATCACTGACTCTTTGATAAGGAAGCTGTTTCTATTATGTAGGACACACATTGTCCCAGAAAGGAATGTTAGTGTCCTTGTGTAGATATGCTATTAATGTCAGTACTCAATCCACATGTCAAAGGAGCACTCACAGCATGGCATGCACCAAATAAACATTTCAGTTCTATGCAATCACAACCTGCGGTATATCATTGCTCAACAATAACTAGATACAATGGTGTTTATGCAATGACAGTAAATACATACAATATTGCCCCTGTTAGGACCTGAACACAAGTGATGCAACTCTATTAACTAATGACATCTGAATGAACTACAAGCAGCACAGTGGATATCTTACTACTAGTATGACAATTCACCTGTGCTAAATTATTACTTCATCTGCATGTGTAGCAAACAATCTCTGAGATGAAAGGGATTGTGGAGGTCTGTCACAATGTCAGTGGACATCTTATTACCATGGTACTTTTCAGTCATGCCTATAAGGCCCAAGAAAGATAACATGCAATAATATTGTATGTTGAACACATAACCATCTGACAGCAAGCAATACATGGATATTTCCCAGGATGAATGTACCATGGTAGAAATGTCAATACAAGTGTGACATATGTGGTTATATGAAGATATTACATTGCATGTTCCTTCTGCAAGGGATGGGTCTATCTGTGACTGCTGTAGTGCATCAACAAAAGACAGCATGATATCTCATTCCTATTTTCCAGAGGATAACGCTTCTCACAGATGTTATGCAAGGAACGTGGAAGCCAGTGCTATCATTTGTATGAATAAAAGCACTGGTATGTGATAAAACTGTCATTGCTCTTAGTAAGTGGGATCAACATATATATATATATATATATATATATATATATATATATATATATATATATATATACAAAGCCCATGTACATGACAACAATGTCAGTGACATGTAGAGTCACAAAAATAGAATACTCTGAGCAGTAATGGATGGATTTCAAATAACTACCCAGGATCACAAGCTTAACAGCATTGCCTGAATAGCAAGCACCACACAACCATGTTGAGGTACAACTGAGACAGTGCACAGTTAAATTGATAGCATAACCATTGTTTATAAAGCTGGATATTTATGCTAAAATGTCTTCAAAGTGCACAATAACACTGTACAGCTACACATCAAGTATACACAGTAAAAGGGTGAAGGACACACCTACAGCTGGAACCTAATATCCAACATATGTAGTAACACAATGTGCAAAGCACACTATCAAAGTCATGCAACACAGGAGAATGCACTCTACAAGTGTGACACACTTGTAGGTATGTTAGCAATATGCAATCAGTGTGTGTCCAAAATGCTATTTTCCCTGGTGATACTAGGATTTGCTAGTGTCGTAGAGTGCTACTTTAATTTTATCTCATAATTTGAAGGATGCATAAAGGTAGTTTTGAGGTGAAAAATAGTATACTACTGTAATAACAGCCACTCTATTGAAGCAGTGATAGAATCCAACCACCTCCCACTTTTACCATCTATACAGCACATTATCAACAGCTAATGCAACATGAGCATACCAAATGTATGTAGCATCTCTGAAGGGTTGATCAGCAGTGTATTGCCAAGGAGATTTATCTGGCAAAGTTAATTTATAGCAGATCAGGGCTTGTAAAAGTTGCCACTACATATGAGTGTACAGCAAATCAGGGTTTGTAAAATTTGCCACTACATAAGTGTGTAAAACAATCATGACTGCATTAGCAGTCACACTTGCAGAAGATAAACACTGTGGTAGTTGAACATCCTACCTAGGTATTTACATGCCATTGCAAATAGTTTCTCACATGCAGGGACCACAAGAGACATCTGTCATTGAAGTAGCTTCAGTTCACTTGCAAAATAATGACATCAACAGTGTACTTAACAAGGAGTGATGACAGACAATATAGTATCATTATTATGTACTCTTAGTGATGCCACACAACAAGCCTGACATCATTTGAAAAATGGAAGTGTTTTTTTCCTCTCCCCACTAAAATGTTTGCATCACTTCTTCTCAAAAAACATTAATTGGCTACCTTTCAACTCATGAAACTGTTATATTAAATATTAAAGTACAGATTTGTGAACCTACATACTGCCTGAATAAACAGAGTTTCCATTATGTAATGCATAGAAAATTGCAATCATTACATTACAATAATATGCACAGCTATACCCTTGTGTAGTAATGAAGTTTTGAGCATGAAAGGTGGCCTTAGGAGATGTTGTAGTCATTTCTGAGTTTAAAAACAAACATCCAGAATATAAGTTGAATAATTACATGCTCACTTAATTGTAAACAACCACATATGCATACAATTCTACCATGTTGGGTATTGAAATTCCAAACTATCTCAGTTGCATTATCTAGAGAGTATTTTATTAGTCGCAAACATCACTGGAGAAGTTTGACTCTCAAGACAGCGACTACAATTTTGTCCAGATGACCTCAGAAGTGTGTTTCAGAGAAGATACTTCTATAAAAGCTGTTATAAACATTTAAATACATCCTCTGCTTGGGAAATGGAGACAGCAGCAAGCATTGCATTCACACACACACACACACACACAGACACACACACACACACACACACACACACATACACACATCTTTCATGATGGCTAAAGAACATCTTACCTATCTAGTTTACATAACTGAGAGAGCACTGTAATACTTGCAAAAGCTAGAGGAGAAGCCTGACTCACATGGGAATGATTGCACTTTTGTCAGAATGACCTCATCACCTCATCAGTGTGTATCAGAGAGGATGCTGCTGTAAAAATAAGGGTAAGGGACATGTGTGAGAACAGCTAAATACTCAGGAGAAGTGGATACACCATGCAGTAATACAAACACTCTCTCACACATACACATCCAAGTCTTCCATGCTGGATATTCAGCCTCCTACTTATCTAGGTTACACAATCTAGAGATTAATCTACTAGTCACAAGCACCACAGGAGACATCAGCCTCTGAGGGGAGGAACCGCACTTTTGTCAGGATAATCTCATTGTGTGTCAGAGAGGATATTGCTGTAAAAATAGGGATAAAGGAACTGTGAGCACATCCAAATATATTATCCACAGGGGAAGTGGATACACCACCAAGAGATACATGCAGAGACAAAGTCACACACAAGACATCCATGCTGACATTGAACCTTCTATCTATCTTGTTTACACAATCTAGACAGCAATACAATATTCACAAGAATCACAGAAGAAGTCTGACTCTTAGGGGCCAGACTGCTCTTTTGTCAGAATTACCTCAGTGTGTTTCAGAGAGGATGTTACTGTAAAACTAGGGATGAGGAAGCTGTGAGAACAGTTAACTACATTATTCTTCAAGGAATTGAGAACACCACCAAAGGATACACAGAGGCTCATGCACACAATGACAAATGTTCTTCATACTGGGTATTGAACCTCTCATATATGGAGCTAACACAATCTCTAGAGCAATGGAATAGATACAAGTACTACTGTACAATACATGTATGAAATCAGTTATTGGAATATTTGTAAAAATTAATGTTTTGAAGAGATAGTGCTGTGCATTCCAGGTCATGCAACAAATGCATATGTGTATACATGGCAAGGTCACATAATTATGATTGTAACAAGTAATGACACATTTTGTTAATGCAATGTACATACTGTCCTTACTGTACATTGTATTACTGTGAGGGACATTGACATGTTCCACATAATGGGATGACATATACATTGACTGTTGCACACCACTTGATTTTCAATCAAAAATTCCTGTGACATTATGTTGACATGACTGTACACTTGTTATTGTCTCATACTTATACTATGTGCACTGGCAAGACAAACATGGAAGTTGTACATTGGACTATGCCTACAGAATGACAGTGATATATGTGATGAGAAAAGGTTAACCAAGCTAGTGACCTGGTGTAACTGCAAACTCTGTAGACCAGACACATTACTTCACAAAAATTAATTAGGTGAGTTAACATTATTCAAAACTTATGATAATCGTTTGGCAACTGTAACACAAATATACGATCTTTGTGCAACAGAAAACTATGATTCTTCAATTTTTTTTTCTTGTGCTGTTTAAGGGCAGTGCCACTAAGATGAGTTGCACTGCTGATAGCAAAGTGTTAATGCATGCATAATCATATGCTGAAGTGCTGAACTTAAAAGAGTAGTTAGTAGTACTCTCTGCTGCTTTGAGCTGACTTCTATAAAAGACCTGCACACGATAGCATTTACAACAGGTAGCAGGCAGATTAGTATAGCAGCAGGGTAATGATGTGTTATGTAAAGTGTTTTTACCGATATGTACAAAAACGGTACTCAAAGAAAACATCCTGATGCATGTTGTTTTTTATATATATATATATATATATATATATATATATATATATATATATATATATATATCCAAGCATTTTCAGCATGCCAATAATTCATTTACACCTAAGTGTTAATTTTTTACAATATGAAGAAATTCATATTTGTGAAAGTTAGAAGTTGACAGCAGATTTCAGCAACCATGAATGTATGTAATAATCTATTACTCTATTGAGCAGGATAATCCATACATTGAAATCATCATCTTGTTTAAATTTACAGTAAACTGAATAATCATAGTACAGCACAGTAGCACGAAGTGAGACAGAGTAATGCAGACCAAGGCAATCAAATCCATATACATTGCTATAGACATTGTGCTTCCATTTAGGGTTAGTTTCATATGTTGCCTGCCACCAAACATTGCACAGATGCAGAGGTGGGAGAATAATGATAATGAAGGGAGAAAATACATTACCAGGGTTGCACAGAGGCAGGGACAAAGTAAATTATCAGTGAAGAAGTCTAATGCTGGCTCACAACAATATGTAGCCAACCGGTATACCTAAATTACTGACCCAAAAACAGTCATTGACAATTAGCTAATGGCTGGAATAGAACCCATGACATTATTACAAAATATTTCTACATGTTCAGTCATTAGCTCACCAATCCACAAAGGAGTGGCAATTTTTCAATATTAAAATATCAATAGTGAAGTGCAATGAAACATTATGGAAGGAAGCGGGTTGAACAGAAAGAGTCACAGAGAGATGCAAAGAGAAACAGCACTCATTTGTAGGATATGTAGAAACAGTCTTACTTATTAAATCATCATTAATCTGTCCTGATCTGTACAATATATATTTTTATATAAATACAAATAATGGGTGGGAGAGTGCAAAAAACATGAATACATAACAAGGATAAGGATGGCTTACTAAGTCTTCCTGTTGGGGCTCCAGTGTTTTGAAGCACTATTCCAGTGTTATATTAAGGAAATGCTTTATATGTAGAGAAATACAGAAGTTTGCAATTAAATATATGATAGGAATATAAACTGTCATGAAGTAATAAACTGATATATATATATATCTGTAATTGAACCCATGATACTATGACAAAACATCAGGCTACAATCAGGATGATTATCTCAACACAGCACATAGTAGCTCCTTCATCAAATGGCCTAATACATGTTGCATTAACTGTTCAACAATATTGCAATTAGTATGGCTTTACTCTGTATTCCTATGGTGCAGTGGATTTAAGCACATTTGTGTCTGATAGTAGCTGGACCACTGCAGATTAAACTTAAAATCTTCAGCTTTTGCAATAAGAACAGCATTTATTGTCACTTAGCATTGCTGTGTTATGTTAAACTCTATGCAAAAGCAGAGGACATAAAGTAAGGCTTTTTCTTGGGCTATTTTTGGCCATGCAAATTTATTTTTTGACCATATTAAACATGTGAAAAGGGATGGTTGAAGCAGTGGTGAAAATGGGATTAGCAAGCAGATGGTAACACACAGAGAAAGGAATGCAGGAATTTGCTGGAGGATCTTAGGAAAGTACCATAGCTATCCACTTCTTCACAACTCAATTTACAATTGTATGTTCAATTTCATGACTTTGCAGAGTTTCCACACTAGTGATGGGTGACAACAAAGGAATAATATTGTATGAACAACTGGAGCTAATCAATTGAGTCAGAATGGCATATAGGCAAAGTGAAAAGCAATGCATGGGCATTTTTTTTTTTTTTTGTGGGGCAGGTGCATGTTTTTCTTTATCTGGTGGGGAGAGAGATAAGAATGTTGGGAAAAGTGCTTAGGAATAAAGGTTCTGGTAGGTAAGGTAGGTTAGAAAGCATCTCCAGGCATACAGGACATACAAGACAAGCAGGGATGGTGATGGAGACAAAAGGTTGGAGGACAGCATGGTTGGGGATAGGTAGAGGATATTGGTTCATAGGTTCACAGGAGGTTACTAGGCTGATTGCCCTAGATCCCTTACAAGCCTAGCCATATTTATCCCATGCTGTCCCAATTGTCTGTTGTTAGGTGAGTGAAGTTCACAGAAGTAAGGGTCTATGGCAGTTAATACTGACTTCTTCTGTCCAGGAGGGAGATGGGCATCACCCCATGAGTGAATTTGCAGTCACCCATCTATTGATCTAGGTTGTCTTTGAAGAGAGTCAGGGAGGAGCTTTGTTTCACATGAATTGGAAGCTTATTCCAGAGAACTGGCAGCCTCTCCAGCATGACCTATTCATGTCAGACCTCTGTGGTTTCTCCACTTGTTGCAGATGTTTCCTGAGGTACATGCAAAAGGGAGCATTGTACTCAATTATTGGTGTGATGAGGGCTGAGTATAATGGAATTATAGCATCCTCAGATCTAGATGTGATGCCTTTAGTTATAAGATATGCTACATAGAAGGATTTCCTTACTGCTGTGGATACGTGGTGGTCAAAGTTCTGATTGCTATCAACCTGAGTACCCAGATCACTTACCATTGGGTCTACACTTAGGGGGTGCTGTCTATAATGTAATTAGAAAGGATATCAGCTTTCCAAAAAGTACAATAATAATGCACTTTTTTGCATTTAGCTTTAATACATGGCTTTGGCACCAATCCTTTATCTGTGTTAACCCTGTCTGCAATATATTAAAATCATTGGGGACTCAATGATTGCTCACAATTTGCAATCATCAATGAACATGGTTGGCCAAAGACCATCCAGGTTTGCCTGGACTTCTGTGGAAGAAATTCCAAACAGTAAGTGGCACACCACACAACCCTGTGGTATGCTACTGTTACTGGTCTTTTGTAGAGGTGAAGTCACTCACTTTGACAGTATGTGTCCTGTTGGTGAACCAGTTGGCTACCCATCTGGTAATGTAACGGTTAATTCTCAGTCGGAATAATTTCTCTATAATACCTGAGTGGGGGTTATGTCAAATGCCTTGACTAGGTCAGCATAAGTGGTATCCACTTTCGTTACCTCATCCAGAGCCTTGGTGACTTTCTTGAAAAAGTCAACCATGTTTAACAGGCATGATCTACCTTTAATGAAGCTGAACTGAGCTGGGTCCAGAGTTTGAAGATTACCTATGGCTTTGTTAATAAAGTCCATAATGATTCTTTCCATGGCCATGCAGATGAGGCTAGTCAGGCTTATGGGCATATATTCCAAGAGTTGGTTGATGGTCACCCCTTGTGCAGAGGGATTACCGTTGCTGTTCTACATTCCACCACATCATAGCCAATTCTCAGGCTGTGGTTAAACAGGAATATTAGTGGGTCTGCTAGGTCATGTTTTAAGTTGTTAAAAAGGCAACCTGTGATGTTGCCTGGTCCTAATGATGCCATTATTTTGGCCTTGGAAAGCACTAAGATGACTTAATCTCTTCAGATAATAGGCTGAGGAACAGTGGCAGATATACTTTGGGATATGGCTGGAGGGGACAGGGGGTGAAGTTTGCTCTAGATCTGTCAGATAGCAGGTTGGTTATTACCTTCGGTTGAGTATGGGTGGTGCCATTTACAGCCATTTCAGCACATAGCTGGGTATTCCTTTTTAGATTTTGGATGTAGCTGAAGAATACCTTGTGATTGTCCTTAGCTAGAAAGGCCATTTTTGCTTCATAATAAGCTTTGGAGGACTTGACAAGATCCCTAAATTGTTTGTTTAAGCTAGAGAGGGTTTTCTTTCTGTACTGAGCTAGTTCTTGGACAGTAGTTTTTTTCTGTTGTTGTATAGCCGGTTTATACTAGGGGTCCAGCAGGGTGGCTTGTTTTTTTGCCAAGACCTAGTTTTAATCCAGTCAGGTACAGCTGATGCTATATAACTGCTTAAGTGGTTATACAGGGCATTGGTGTACACCTCTACATAGGACTCTATGTTATCTGCATTCAAGAGGGACTTTGAAGCTGCTTATACGAGCATTAAGTAGGAGGTAATTTGTCTTCGAAAAATTCTTAAGCATTTTGAGCTTGATGGGGTATCTGATTTATGGACTGATCTTACTATGGAGAACATCACCTGGGGGGAGGTGCAATGCTTTCCATGTTTATGAATACTACTATGTCCAAGACATTTGAGCCTCTTGTGGGTGTGATGACTAGCTGTTCCAAAGCACTTGCATTGACAAAGTCCATGAACCTCTGAGCCAGCATGTTTTTGGTTGTGTATGTTTTCCAGTCAATGGTAGGATAATTAAAATCACCCATGAATAAATGTTTGGCTGTATGGCAAGTGATTCCAGTAAGTCCAGGTAAAAGGACCCCCATCCAGCATGAGAAGAGTGGGAATCTAGTTCTTAACCTCAGAAGTATTGTCACTGTTTCCTGCAGCAGCTCCTTGGGTCAGTGCTGGTTGTAGCACTGTCTTTGCATTGCAATAGAGGAACTTTTCACCCTTGCCCATATGTGCACCAAAGCCGCTCTCAATTATATTCTTCACTAGCTCTGTCAGCTCCTGCCAGGTAATAAAATCTTTATCTCCACTAGTATTGCTCCTGGAGGGTATCACTGCACCAGCAGTCAGGCAGAGCTACTTGATGTACTTGGAGCAGGTAGGGCAGGGGTTAGGGAGGCAACACTGACAGACTGTGACCCTGATGTGCCTGGTATCTGTGCTGCCAACTGTGGAAGTGTGCCAGGCTGAGCCACAGTGGTCAGTGTACCTCTCTATGCACTGATGATTAATTTTCATCAGCAAGTTATTCAAACAGCACATTGTTAATAAATTATAACCACCACCCAAAAAAGAGACAAGACTGGGGGAGACAAAAACAAATAGATAATTAGATATATGCCATGTAACAGTACTGCATACTTTAAACAAACTTTTATTTGGCAATAAATAAACAAATCTGATAATTTACTACTGCACATCTTTGAAGCATCCATATATGATGGAAAGGTATTTATGTGTTATTAAATAAATGAATGTCATTGATCTGATAGGAAAAGAGTTAAATAAATGAATGTCATTGATCTGATAGTAAAAGAGTTGCCTTTAATTCACGATGATGGAATTATGCATTCTAACTTAATAATTAAAATTATCATAATGTAATTGTTCATGATAGATTGTTGTTAAGATAGTACAAATAATTATCAATTAAAAATGTTGCTTCTGGGTCCTGAACCCACACACAGTAAAGCTGGCATTCTTGCCTAATGCAAGCAACAACACTTACTGGTGAATACATGCATGCTTGAGATGAATGGTGCTGTATGCCTGCTCAAGATGCTAGAGCTTGAGGGAATGAAAATATTTTGATTTTTCCTTTGTTGACTGGGTTAGACACACTAGGTTATTACCTTCTTCTCAGGGGAGACCAAAGATTGTACTTAGTAGGGAAATTTGGCCAAGGAATTGAGGGAACCCCCCCCCCCGACTCATCATTGTTGTGACTGGATACTGTTTTGGAGGAAAACTTCCTGTTTCTGTTCCAGGTGCATAGGTGGCCCTGAGAAACAGGGAGGCAGATGGAGAGAGAAGGAGATGATAGAGTAGTTAAAGAAATGAAGAAGAAAGCAGATATTAAAACAGGCGAATGTGTGCTGGATTCTAAGGAAATGTTTCAAAGAAACCTGTTTGATGGTAATAAGTCAGCAAATGATGGATATATAATTACATCCCTCCAGCTGGGAGGGTTGTGGGATGATTTTCTTAAAGAAGTGCTGGTGCTGAATGAGCCAGAAATTGAAGGAGATGTTTCCTAGGGGACATTATGGAGAAAATACAAAAGAAGGATGCAGAGATAATCCTGAAGAATAATGGATAGATGGAAAAGAAAACATACAGAGAAAGTAAAAGAAGGAAAAAGTGGAGTGGCCGAAAAGAAGATAGAAGAAACTGAGAAAAAATGAGGTATGTGGTAAGGATTCAAAGTAAAGAAGACAATGGAATGGACAGGTATAAAGTGTTGGACAATTTAATAGCTCATTTGGGTATAAAAATGCCTGAATTTATTCTTAATAAAGAGACATTTTGTGACTTTATATATGAGATGTTTTTTAATAGAAATTTTTCTTAGAGAATATTAAAAAAAGAAAGACTGACCCATGAAATCCTTATGTGATAAAAGCACTTAACAGGGAAACAAAAAAGAAGATTTATGTACAATTTCAAACATGGGTAGAAAGAGACTTTTAAAGGACATTTGAAAGCTTCATGTAAAGTGTTGGACATTGCAAAATGCTATGACAAAAGGGTTTATGGATTGATGGCTGGAACTGTAATAGTGTGTTAAACATAGGAAGAGAAAAAATGATATATATAGCAAGCATGATAAAAGTTGAGGGGAAAAGGGGTGTTGTAAAATACTGGGGATAGATTTTTTTATGGAAAAGAAGGACATTTGATAAGCAACTGTGACAAAAGAAAATGTTATATTCATGGTGAAGTAGGACACAATGCAAAAAATGTGAATTGAAATGTAAATGTAAAAAAATCAGACATTTGTGGATGACTTGCAAAAGTTAAAATATGATTAAGGAAAAAGAAAAAGAAATAGAAGAAAATAAACAAGGAGAAGAAATTTTAGGAGTAGAAGAAATACAATAAAATTAGATAATAAAAAAGGACATGGAAGAAGGTTCTGAAATAAGTGATGAAGAAGATGTAAACTGGGAGGTAGTAAAATGAAAAAAAATAATAATTTTGTTGGTAAAATGATAAAAGACAGAAAGAAATATAAAAGGATAAGTACAAAATAACCAAATACCACCAAGGCACCAACCACAAACCTCCACTCCAGTAAGAACTTTTTAAAAACATGTAACAAGCACACACTGGTAAAACAACTGGAACACTGTTTTATTCAATCAATGTACGCAGTCAGTTTACACATAGTCAGTTGAGTGCTTTCATCCTTTATAGTACAAGGACTTCTTCAGAACTAACAGAATAATCTGCTAAGCATATATACAGCATACAGGGACCAACACATTACTAGCAAATTAGTAAACACAACCAAGTAATCTAGAATTTAATTCATTGAGCTGTATAAACTACTATAAAAAAATCACTAAAAACAAATATGTTAAAACAATTAGTAGTAATAATATAAACTTTTTGTTACAATATCTTTAAAAATAAATCTTTTTTAACTAAAACAAAATAAGGGAAGTACAATGAAGTGTGCAGTTATAGCTTTGCTGCTTTTAATCTAAAGGCACTATTAAGTGACAACATGTCATTTGAGCCAGGGATTGCATCAAGCCTTATATGCCATATGAGCTCTCAAAATTCTAATTTACTTTCCCATGCACTATCTCTCAGATTTAAATGAAACCTGCTCTACAATAGAAAAATAAAAAAAAATGTTTTATATTCTGCACAACTCATAGTGTGTTTATACAATGCAGTTGTGTCATTATGTTTTTAGATTATAATAATGCTCATAAATATGTTTCTTAAGGGTGCATTCAGTTTTGCCTACATAAAGTGAATGGCAATAGTCAAAAAAGCAATGAAAACCAGACAGCAGTTAAAATCATAATGATTATTTAAATTAAACTCAAAAGAGGCAGTCCTTAGCTTTATGCTCCTACCAAAGCTTATGTATTTACATTGCACACAAGAACCACATTTTAACATGCATTTTTTGTATATCTTTAACTCCATAAGTTGCACTGTCTCTTTCAAAATGCTCTTTAAGATTCACTGACCTCTTATTGGTGAAATATAAACCCGTGCTTAATACTTTTTTGTTTGCTCTTCACTCTCAGTTTCTAGTTATTAATAATATTTTTTCTAATAGCATTAGTGCAGTTACCATACTTCATTACCATGGTCTGTTCATAAAATTTTTTTGTCTACTATATTAGCACTATCAGACAAGCATTTAGTAACACTTTTACCTAAAATAGGATACAATTTAGCAACCACCTCATCTTTAATTTCCTTTAATAATGTCATTTTATACAATGGTGAAAAAATGCCACAAACTAGTGATGAACTCCACGAAAAAAAAAAGTAGAAAAAGCAAACTCAGTTAATAATCCATGTTGAAACAAGGTAGAAACAAGTTGCTGAAGACAATAATTCACACCAAACTGCTACAGGACAGCGATTTATTAAAAATGGGTTAGCGCTTTCACAATGATAAACATCACTTCATCAGACAAACCTACATATTCAACAGTCATTTATATACACAATTTTAAAACACAATAAACCAATTACAACTAGCAACCACTTTAAAAACACACACCCTCATCAAGAGGTGGGTATATAATACCTGAAGTTTTAAAAATGTCACTTCTGTTAACATATGTAGATAACATTATAATAATTGCAAAAAAAAACAAAACTTCCACAAATGAGTGTCTAGAAATGATAGGGATGTTTTTTAAATAAAAAAAATCAAAGATTTAGGTGATGTAGTAAAGATGGGGGTATATATTTTGCAATGAATGAAATTTCTATGTTAGGTATAAAATTTTGGAATTATGATGTAAGTAGATTTCAATAGAAAGAGACAATAGAAAAAATAAAGCAAGTATGCCTTTTCTGGAGAACATATAAATTATCATTCAAAAAAGGCTTATTTGATAAATTCAGTACCGATGGGAAAAATAGCATATGCAGGAAATGTATTTATGTTGCCAACAATATTAGGAAAGGAACTTTTTGCAGACAACATCCTATTCTTTTTTACATATTTCTCCTACTAATTCATTTTATAATATCTTTCACAAACTCCTGATCACAAATCCCTACTTCTACTTCTAACTCCTTTCTTTTACTACCTATACACATAACATTGAATGTTAACCTATCTTTTCCACCCTAGAATCATCACATGTTGTAGTAATTATTTTCATAATTTTGTTAACTTATAGCAATTATAATATAATTTGCTTTTTACTTTCACCTTCTCTTTTGTATCTCTTGTGTAAAACCATTGCTGTGTATACTTATTGTTCATGATTAAGATTTTGTTAAACTTTTTTTTTCTTTTCCAAATTACTATTGGAGATTTTCTCCCCAGGCCTCCACTGAAAATGGGTTTCTAACCCAGTCAGACTTTCTCAGTTGCCAAATGTTAATAAATAACTAAATAAATAAATAAATAAATAATAGCTACACATATTGTTTTCATTTATATGAGGTTCTAGATTAAACACAGAAAAAAAGGCTAATTTTATATATAAATAAAGAAGAAGGAGGTTTATGGTTAATTAACCCAGTAGTATACATTGCTTCATTAAATTTGTACAAATTGTTTTAAAGGGGAAAAATTAAAAATATGCACAATTAGTAGTAAAATTGTACATACATAAGTATGATAAATTTTGGGGCATGGTAAAAAGAGTAAAAGAGAAAAAGAGTGTAAAAATGAAGAAAAGTTTTACCAAGAGAAAGTATTTTTGCGGAAATTAAAAACTGAGTATATAAAAAAGATAGGAAAGTGTGATATAAGAATCTAATGACAAAACATTACTATGTAAAATCATGGGATAATCTAACAGATGAAAAAGTTAAAGATATAAAATTAAGCAAATGATGTAATCAGAAAGGAGAATGTCAAGTTTTTTTATGGAGATTGGTAATACATACATTGCCAGTAAAAGGAAATATTCCATATAAAAGCAAATGTGATAGAATATGTTCACATTATCAAGAGAAAGAAATTATGAATCATGCGGTGCTTGGTATAGTGTTTAATGTGTTTGACTCACACACATAAGTTAAAGTGTTTGATTCTCACCTTTGTGAAGGAAATTGTTTAGAATTAGAATGATCTATTATGAAAGATGTCCTAGTAATTAGATAAGATCTTATGAAGCTATGCATCTAAGAAAAAGGGAACATGAAAATTTTAGAGTTCTTTCTATAAATGTGAATAGTATTAAGGATATCTTAACGTGGAACTCTTCTTATTACCATTTAGAGTTTTGTGCTTTTGTTTATATACCCAGGTCTGGGGAATGTACTCTGCATTATTATGGTTACTGTATTTTTACTATACTTTTATTGTATTTTTATTTATGTCTATAGACTGGAGCTTTTCTCCTTGAGTCTTCACTAAAAATGGGCCTCTGGCTCAGTTGGACCAACCTGGATAACAAATGTCAAATAAATAAATAAATAAAGTAAGAAAAATGGGAATTTTGCAGTGGTATAATGCATGTGATATAGATGTAATGATATTAGAAGACAGTAATTTTTTTAAACAAATTAAGAAAGATTACAAACAGTGAAATTATGGGGTGAAAAGATAATTGGAAATTTGGGAAATGAGAGACATTCTGGAATAGATAGAAATACAGTAAAAATATTAGATGTAACTTTAGCAAACATGGGAAGATCAAGCATTGTAGATTTAAAATGGAAAAAAGTATATAGAATTATAACATTACATGCCCATCCTAATTGTAAAGAAATGGAAAATTTATTTCATCAGTTTTTTAAGCTATGTAGTGATAAATATGAATATTACAATAACAGGAGATTTAAATTATGATTTAAAAGGCAAGTGTAAAAATGAAGGAAATTATATAAGAAAAATGTTAGACATTCCCCGGGATTTACTAACCTTCCGTGTAAGACTAGATTAGTCTTACATGGAAGCGTCAGTCTAAGAGTATGACGGCAGCGCGCCATGCATATTAATGAGGGCATGCTGCCTCAACTCTAAAGCTTACACGGGGTGTGGGCGAATATAGGGGGCATGTCAGACTGCCGAGCAGTCCAAAAATCAACACCCCTGCAATGAAGAAATGCCGCAATTTTGAGTGACATGAGCGAGTCCACTCACATGTGCACAATGTAACACTACAGTTCCCCATATTTTAAACAACTGACAAAATTAAAAATAAAAAGAGTTTTTTTTTTCATGCGATATAGCTGCCCACATTTGTGAGTGTTTACGCGGGTTTGCCCATTGCTTAGCTACAGTTAACAGCTTAAAAACCAGAAGAGGATATTAAGAAAAATATACACAAATTAAGCAAAATAACAATAGTGTAATGGTTAGAGCCTTTGCACAAAGAGGAGGCATTCCAGGTTCGTGTCCCACTACTGCACGTTCCATTTTCTGTTGGAAATCTGAATACAAAAATATTTCCTGACACTTTTTATGTATAAGTTTTGTAAAAAGCATTGAAATGTTAAATGTAGTAGTGAAAGTATTTTATATATATATATATATATATATATATATATATATATATATATATATATATATATATATATATATATATATATATAGATATATATATATATATACGCATGAAGGTGAAATGGTTATGCATTCTGAGGCATGAGTACCCTATTTTAAGCAATATAAAGCACTGCTAAGCACATTTTACCAGTATTGAGCATATTTAAAACCAATTGCGCGTAGCTGTGCATAGCATTAACCAGTGCAATGTCTTTGTGCGCAGCTGCGCACCGTGCCAACTAGCGCAATCACAATGTATTTGTATGTAGTTGCGCACTGTGCTAACCAGCACAGTAACAAATAACAAATTTCAAATAAATAAAACAACAACAACAAGGCAATATAAAACAAAAAAAAATAAAAAACAAAAAAACAGTAAAACAATAAGGCAACGGCAAGCAACATCGGGCAACGTCAAGCAACATACAAGCAACATCGATCAACGTTAGGCAAAGTCGGGCAAAGTTGAGCAAAGTCGGTTAAACATGGCCACACCTCCTTTACTGTACTTTAACCAGTCAGGTCTGCCCAGTAGGAAAATAAAAAGCAGTGACAGGGTTTGAACTCAGGATACTGTGCACTATAGTCACAGCACTTAACCACTAAGCCATGACAGCATTTCATAAACAGGAGCTTTCAACAGACACATATCTATCAAAGGAATTTTAAACATTGCCAACATCAGCTAAGTAGGCGTGCCTACAGCCGAGTTTTTTCAAAAGTGGCCAATCACAAATAAGTGTAGGAAATGAGGCATAGTTAAGCTCCACAGGTGGGAATACTTGCTATAACTGGTTGTAGCTTCCTTCTGCAGTCAGTATGGCTGGTGTTGGAGAAGGCACTCAATTTAGAGTGCAATGCTGGGGCATTGAGGAGTCCAAAGTAATGGTTTGGCTCCTTGTCCACAATCATGAGGAAAGACTCCTGCGGGGCCAGTACCAGGGCACCCAATATAAAATGGAGGCCTGGAACAGTCTTGCCTGTGATCTCACCAGTGCCACTGGTGTTCTTTGGACTGGTGAGCAGGTCAGGCACCATTATTCTGACCTGAAGCGGCATAGGGAGGATCAACTGGACCAGTGGATCCAGGAATCCCGTGCAATGCCTAATGCCCCAGTACTGAGTAAGTAGCCATTGTATTAAGTAGTTAAGAATTGCTATGCTTGTCTATACTATGGATAGGTATGTCTCAATATCACTGCATTTACATCACAGCTGCAGGTGTCCGGGCTATGAACCAGCAAGCCCATGAAGATAGGCTGCAAAGGCTGCATCATCAGGCAGGTTAGTAATTATTCTGCATGTACTGTTATATAAAATAAATGAGAGAGCCTTCAAAAAGTGTTTTAACCCAATGAATAAAGGTGTAATAATATTTTAATAAATGTATAATTCCTGGAGTGTGTCTGTGTCATTTTCTTTGATATGTTGTTGTACTGTTTCATTCTACAAATCGTAGTGTTGTATTAAGCAGTGTCAACCCACACATGGGTAGGCCCATATAACGTGGATGAAGGGAGTGCCAGTAGCTTGTATGTATATTTACAGCCCTCAACTGTTGGTTCATGCCCAGCATGTACAGGTTAATCTGGCACATGAGTAGCTTGGTATTATTTTCCCCAGAAATGTCAGTGTGCTGCCAGAAATGTAGGGAGCTGTTAACATATAACTGATACTTTCACCTGAACACATCTAGATAATTATATGGAAGTAGAGCTGTCAGTGTACCATATTAGCAGTAGTGTGTGTGTGTGCGCAATTCTTAAAATATATTGCAGTAACATCTGCATCTTGGACAGTTTGTATGTAAGATACAGCTCATGTATATAATGATCTAGCAAAATCCAATTGCACAATATAAGGACATTGGGTAGTGTAATAATACATGTAAGGGACATATAACTGCAGTTAATATGAATGTAGTGAAAACTAGAAGGATATATATATTGTTAATTGAGCTATCTTTTTCCACCCTAATGAATGTGCATAAAAATGCAATTCCACACCTCAATTGGTATGTCTAATCTCAAAACATTTGTTGGGACATATGTCCTATTGGTTTATAAATATTTGCATTTATTTCTATGCATGTGCCCTGTTAAAATACCACAATATTGGTGGCCTGCTGCCATCAATTAAACCTGCATGCTGTTGTAATATAAACTATTGTTCTATATATGCATGTGTTATGCTTGCTTTTCAACTGTTGAAAATCTGGTGTTTTGGGTTAATGGGAATACATCTGCATGCTGTTATAACTAATTGGGAATGCTGTTGACTGTTACTAAACCATATCTTTATTAAACTCTCCAAAACATAGTTTGTATGGGAAGGCCGGACCCAGCGAACCCACCTGTCCCAACTCAGCTGGCCATGGCACCAGGCACCAGCAGATATGGTGCCCAGCCTGGGACCTCCTCCACCATTCGCCCTGTGCCACCTTTGGGTGGAAGCGCTGCAGGGAATGGGGCTCGGCCACCCCCATGCAAGCATGGGCAGAGGAGGGGCACCTATCACCCTTCAAACGGTCTGAGCTGTGGGGTGTACAGAGATTGAATGTACTGTTGCAGAACCTCTATGCCAGCTTGAGGCCCGAGTGGTGCAATGCCTGGGTCAGCCTGCCCCTCCTACACAGCCCGCAGCACAGCCACCCTCTGGGCCGTGAAGGTGCAGTGGTGATTGCCTATGGGTGGGGACCTCAGCCCCACTGGTTCCATCTGGGGGCTCATGGGCTTACGATTTCCAAACATCCCTCCCAATCAAAGGTGTTCACCCACCACATGTGTCATATACCACCCTTGTATGCACCTTGTTTGTCTTGTCTGTTTACCTCCCCAACCTACATCCCCAAATATACCTACTTCCCCTACCCCACATTCCACTCACACCTGAAAAAAAAGGGGCAATCTGCTCCCCCCAAAAAAATATGCTTCATACATAGCTGCCCATTTTGTGCACATGTCCACTGGACACATGGAATGTTATTTAATTGGCATTACAACATACTTTGTTGTCTTCACCCCTCTCTCACAGGTTGAAGGTTTCATATCTACCTCCAAATGTATTGCATATGCACAGCTGTTGCTGTTGAAGATATGGGCAGCTATGGACCTTCCCTACACCTGTCCTGTACATTCCAAGCTATTTTCCATACTGTCTTTCCCTCTTTGTGCCCCTTTTTCACCACTTTCCTATCTCCCCATTTTTCTTTTCTTTCAAAGAAATGAGCATGGGGGTTATTGGGAGTAAGCACTATTAAGCAGTAGTTAGCAGGTTTGCGTGATTTTGCGCTTGTTTGCACTTGGCTAAGCAATGTGCAGCAATGCACAAACCTATGCAAACCCGCTTACAACTGCTTAAAAGTGCCTTAGTCACTCTGTATGTGAGGGCCAATGTTCTTCTCAGGAGCAAAATAAAAACCTCTGTATGTCTCGAATCCTGGACCTTGCACACACTACACAGCATGATGTTCCACTAAGCCACAATAGATATACATCAAGTTGGTGCTTAAATAAATATAGCATGCATCCGAATGAGTGAATGTAAAGGAAAAATAGGAATACCATACCACACAAGTTGTTCTGTGGATGTTGACCAACAATTGTTGTGGGATTACATTACATGACTGTGATAAGAGAAGCAGCCATTCTAGCAGGAAATAATGTTACACCATCACTTTACAACCCTACACAGTATCACAGCAGGACAAACACTGGCATATCTGTTTAGGGAAGAGGACATACCTTCCAACTGTCCCTAATTTTCCAGGATGTCCTTGATTTTGACACAAATTTTAGATCTGTACCTCTGAAACTCTCCACAAACTACTGACTTTGGCCAGAAAGGTGGTGAATTACACTTAATGAGTAATGACAATAATTAAGAGTTAGACACTTCTTTTACTTCAGAAAAATATGTATTAATTCATATGTTCTGATTCTCTCAATGTTTCAACGTAATGGCACTAATATTTTAAAGGTGTCTCTGATTGTCCCTGACTTTTTCTTGACTTTTCCCCGAGTCTCTTCAAATATGTACCTGGTTGGTTGAGAGGTCTGGCAGAAGCAGAAACACAGAGGCATATCAGTCTTTCTGCTGTTACGCACTGTGCAAATAGCTTTGGAAGGAGTTTCGGAAGCAACACTGAAATACAAATGGATGTAGCCATGTACTGGTAACAACCAACTGTAAGAATACCATTGCTCTATTGCTGAAAAGACCTGTGTGGTGCACAGACAAAGAATAACAGGCTATTCTATGGCTATCATGTGGATAGGTCCACAGTTGGGAGTTATGCAGGCAGACTACCTGCCTTGATAAACTAACATGTACACAGCAACCCTGTAAGTCCAGCAAGATAAAATTCACACAGTAGTACTTACACTCTCTGTACTTCTGCAACCCTACCCAAATGTAGAATATACCTGTGCGTGCAGGGTTTACCAAGGATGTAGGTAAGCATACTCACAGTACTGAAATGTGTCCAGTTTTCTGAGCAGCTTGTGCTAATGTCAGCACTAAAAAAGCACAAACTGTTTAGAACTGAGTAAATGAATATTCACAGTATAGCAGTTCACAAACAATTCTTGTACCAAAGGAAAACATCTCAATAACTAGCTTTGTATGGCAGTTAATTGTAACAGTTGAAAAGAAAGTACATCTTTCCATGTATCTTGGGGTAGCATTTTGAGGGGTGAGTGCATTTCTACACTGACAAGTGGGTACTGGAAGCAGCAACATTAGGTCTGAGTACAAAATGTAAATCTCTGGCTACACCCCTGGCTTCTGATATAAGAACTATACCAACCTTCTGTCTTAAACAATGATGTCCACAGCAAACAAGGATGATCTCCATCTTGGAAAGCTGAAAGGGCCACGCCTACATGAGTCAGCAATTTATAGTACTAGGTTGCTATGACAGTGATTACTGCAATTACTACACTGCAGACTGCATGCAATTAGCAAATGGTGGCCACTAATTGGTGCAAAGGCCATCACATGCTCATGTGCAAATTCCTACATCTCTGCCAACAAACTCAATCACTCTATTACAGAGACTGACAGAGAGAGAGACAGAGAGAGAGAGAGACAGAGAAAATGAAAAATAAATATTAGCAAATCATACAAAGGAAAGGTATGTGACACATATGTATTCAATGGCATGTAGTAGATGTTAATGAAGAATAGTCTACATAATGTGAACCATTCATATGTGGCAGCAGTACTTCTTTAGGCACAGATGTTCTGCTTAACTACTGCTATGGACAATACTGTGTGTACCTGTGGGCAGTGGGACATACCTGTGAAATGTGTAGCTCAGTATTAAATGTCAAAGATCTGATCCATGTTATCTGTGTTCTGCACAGTAGTGTGGCCAATGGCTGTTGAGGGGATTAGCGCTAACATTATATAAACATGGGTGTGACAGAACAACACGTGCATGATAGTCTTATTAAAGTGTAGCTTAGCATTGGCAACTGCTGTAGCAGTCTAGTATGCTTATCAAGCATCTGTTGCCATATATATACCCCCCTAATTTTAGTGTGTGTTCATATGTGACACCTATTTGTGTTGCAGCAAGGCCCAATAGTTCAACTGTGAGGTCCAGGGACTTCCAACAGTGTGGACCTTGTGTGTGTATGCCACACACATACGGAGAAATATATATGTGTCATATATATTCCCATCTGTATATGTGCATAGAGCAGGGGACATATTGCAACTGTTTGTGAAAGGGGAGATATATATGTTGGTGAAGTTTAGTATACGCATATTTGTATGTAGGTTTTAGTGTGTGACAAACAAGACAGCATACAGTGCTGGTATATGACATGTGGTGGTTAAACACTGTGGAAGGTTTGTTCAGTTTGCAATGTTGAAGCCAGTAAGGCCTGCTAAAGCTATCTGGGCTGTGAACACCTTCAATGCATTTATCCCAAGACTGTGCGATTTTATTACATTGCTGTACTTCTTACATCCTTTGTATAATTGATATTCTCACTATGAAAGGTGAAATGTATATGTACCTACATATATATATATATATATATATATATATATGTATATATATATATATATATATATATATATATATATATATATATATATATATACTCATACACACCTACATCTACTTGTTGCAATAGATTCTCTGTACTGTTGGCTGACTGTGATGGTCAATATGTTTGTGAATATATCAAAGATATGTATCTGTACGATAGCTTAGTGGGAAACTGTTTATGTCATGGTATTATGGGTCCTTGCTTTGATCCTAGCAAAAGCTGTGTATTCTGTTGCTAGGTAGAACAAGTGCTATTGCATACAGTGTGATTAAGTCCCTTGGTTTTAACTAGAGTGTGTCATTGGAGGCTAAAGCACTACATCTATGATTATTGATTGGTACCGATGTTGAATGCAAATCCTGCGTGTACTGAAGTACTACTTGAAGCTCTGGGCCTGTACAGCAAAGGATGGTGTATGTCCACATTGCTTGCATCTACTGTTTTGTGTGGTCCCTGTATTCATCACAGAATACATTTCTCAAGATTAAGGTTGTGTAAGTACTGACACACAGTACTGTATAGTACACACTGAAAGCTTATCTGGGTTGTCATACCTTTGTGTCCTGTAATTATGTCTGATGTGTGTGTGGGTATGTCTCTAATGACATATGTGTGGTAAAACATATAACTATGTATCTAGCAAAATTAATAGTGTATTAAAGCAGTATGCAACCTATATTCCCAAATGTGCACATATTTTGGCCACAGGTTTGACATTAACAAGTTGTGTGGTATAATAGTAATACATTTACTTGACTGTACACTGATTATGATGGATGATATATTTCTTTACACATCAGCTTGATGTATATCTGCTGTGGCTAGGCGGTGCATCATGTTGCATACAGTGTGTCAGGTACTCTTGTATAGTCTTATATAGTGATTTTATTTTGTTGCTGTGCAGAACATGGCTCATTAGATAGAGAGTGAGCAAGGCACTTTCAAGCATTTGTGGTGTGAGCAGTGATAAGTGACAGTTACAGTTTTTCATTCTCGTTTAGCTTATAGGTTGCTATATATGACAGTTCAGTAATATCTGTACTGTATAATGTTAAATATGCCATATGACTTGCTATTTTTGTATTTATGTCTTCCAGAGATTATGGCCCATCGCAGGAACCCCAGTTATAGTAGTGCTGAAGATGATATCATTACTAGCAGTATGATTCAGCACTACCGTCTCATGTTCTCACAAACCAGTAAGGACCAGCAGGAGCATATTGCAATGTGGCAAGATGTTGTCCGCAGGGTCAATGAGGTAGGCCTGCATAATGGGACATATGAACAGGTACTGCAGTGATCTTCTCAGACATGTCCATCAGTGTGCTGCTGATGTGTGTAGACAATGGCGTGCAACAGGAGGTGGTGTTAATATCCATCCCCCCTCACCAGAGTGGAGGAGCTGCTCCTGAGCCTGGTGGCACCTGCCCAACAACAACAGCAGCAGACACACACCATGATGGAGGTTGGAGCCACCCAGCAAGCACACATGGAGCATGCAGGTAACATGGCATATCTGTAGACTACTGTTATCTGTATTGGTAGATCATGCATATGTGAGATGTAGAGTGTGTCGTTCAAAGATATGGAGCCTGTTGTTGTGCAATACTGATCATTTGGAACATAATCTGTAGCCCTGTGAATGTAAACTGTTGTTGTACTGTAAGATTGCAAACACACAGTAGCAATGCCACAGTTGTGGCCACTGACAAACTGTCTCATCTCTATGTAGTTCCCTCTGGAGTGACATCAAGACAGTGGGCAGATGCTGGTGAGTGTGTTCTACATTTATTATTGTAAATAAAAAGTGCATGTCATAGTTAAGGTGTAGGCCATGTACACATGTAGCACACCTACCCATAATGCATGCTGTGCATGTTTGGTGTAAGAGAACGCATATCTTACTAATGTGATTAGCTGCCTCAAACACATGCAATACCCAGACTATCTCAAACAAATGTGGCTAGACTGTAGTGACCATTGGATAGGCACAGTTGATACTCAACATGCACATAACATACACATCTATGTCATACACAGAGCATTTTAACATGCTACACAAAAAGGATTCCCAAACCCTCTCTAAAACAAACTCCATTATCCAAAATCTCATCCACACATTGCACATAATATACCTGAGGGATAGAGGCCTATCATGGGGCATTTAAACACTCTGCAATACACTACACATTCATGTTAGGGAATGCTCCTTATTGGCCTCCTTATGAACTCATGTAACAATTGGTTGTGAAATGGTGAACTTAGCCAAGGTAGTACAGTTCCAGCACAGCATGATTAGTGTTGGTTTGTGAAACATTTGTAGCCTTGAGTGACCAACTGATGCTTCATGATGATGGCCTATGGTACTATACCCCATCCATTGATTTTAACCACAGTACTACACATAGCTATCATTGCTATACACCTTAATGTTGCATGTGTGCACAACTGACACATATATGTCTTGTGATGCTATTGAGTGGCTAGGTCATATGACACATATTGGGTATGTGTAGTGTTTAAATATGCAGTTGCGTTTTAGCATGCCGTGTTATGGATGAGACTGGCATGTCCACAATATGCTCTACACTCACCATAAGTACCGTACATTGGGTATGTGGCCGAATGGTATTCCATCAATTATCCATGCACCACAGATGATGTTGTGTGAATACTCATCATGCATGTGCTAAAAAATGTATCCACAATTATTTGCTAAAGACACAGAGGCTGTAATCAGCTTTGGATACCTATCTGACACACAGATATACATCCAGCAATGGTATGTACACTTGTGAGTTATGGTGCACAGTACATTACAAGATTATGAATACCTGCACAGCAGTGTTGTGTCCATGTATGCATTGTGTTCCAGGGGGAGGACCATCACCTAATAACAAAACACATGCATCAAAGCCATGTATACTGTTAGCAACAAGGACTGACTACACTTGCACTGCATGCTGTTGAGCAACACATGTCCTGCATGCTGACATGTGTGATATGACTGTTTTGCTTCTGATACTGTACCCCACCATCACCTGCTATTGTGTATGTTCTGTGATTGCTGGTGTTGTGTGTGTCTGCTTTAGGGAGGAGTGTAGTTTTGTGTGTGTGTGCATGTGTGCATGTGCGCGTGTGTGCATGTCTGCATGTGTGCATGTTTTCTGAAGTCATGTTCAGGTCTTAAAGTGTGTTTACTGTTTTTCTCTCACAGGTGCCGAGGTGGGGCTGGTTCAGTACAGCAGGGAACCTGATGTCACTGAGACAGACAGTGATGATGAGGATAGGTGTGTTGAGACACAGGCAGGTTAGTCAGGGTCTGTTGTTGGGCCACTAATTGACAGTATACAAGTCTCCACCACATCCATGCACACAGTCATACTGCCTGTACATCCATCATCACCATTGCCCTTAGCTGAGAGACAGTGTACGGTTGGCACTGGCCAAGACAGTGTGGTATCTATGGCACATGTATCAGGACACAGCAGCCATAGCCAGATGTCTGGAACGGTACCACACAGGCAAATGTCCAGGGGTTCTCATCATAGCACCGCTGGTCATCATGCCCCTGGCAGACATGCCACACCTCTTTCTACCACATGCATGTTCCAGGCTGTCAAGGAGGCACAGACATGAATGGAGCGGTACATCAGACAGGTGCTAAGGGTAAATGACAGTATCCGTGACCTAGCAGGTGCCATAAATAACTACACTGAGGTCATTGATAGAAGTTGGGGTGAGACATTGGATGACCTCCACAATGTCATGTCCATGAGTCAGGACAGTACGGGATGGTTGAGACATCGTTGTGGATGTATGCTAGTAACATCAGCAGCTGGAGGTCACCGTGGATATCCAGCAAGTCACAGCCACTCCCGTAGTGCCAGCACCAGCCCCAGCAATGTTGGAGGGGCTGTCCATAGACTGTCCTAGCAGACTACGTGCACATGGCTCTGGCCAGTCCCAGCAGGGACCTGGATCCAGTGGACATGTGTCAACCTCTTCAGATAGTACCCAATCTGGATTAGTACCTGATACTTTCTGTAGCACCCATGCCAGGCACAGATTCCGTATCCGTGGCCAGAGACAGTGATCTGTAAAGCCTGCCAGGTACAGTCTGTAGCTGTCTCACAAATCCCCTATAGGGCAGCCACATGGTGGTACTGTGTGCATGCAGACACACACACATAAACCAGAAACCTAGGGCAAACACATACCCGCACACATTACATCAACATTGTCCCATAACAGTACTCATGGCCCTCACACACACACTCACACACACATGTCGATTGTATGGCTCAGTGTAGGCCTCTGGCAAACCAACAACACACCCTGTGCATATGATGAAACCTGTGCCACCTCCTGTCATCTGTAACATTGATGCAGGAACAGGCTAACATGGTGCTGATGCACAGAGTGACTTTAATAAAGTATAGCAATGGTTGGATGTGTAGCATGTTGTCAGCAGTAAAGTGTAATGATATCCTTGAAGGTGTAGCTGAGCAGGCATGATGCATTAAAGCTGTAATTAGCAATGTTGTATTGTTTTCACCATTGTTTATTCCAACTGTGTTTTGTTTGCCCATGTGCCACTTGGCGGATGTGTGTAGTTGTGTCAGCATGCGTTATATAGTGGACTGTAAGTGTGGGGGGTGTGTAACACACGTTTGCAGGTGTCCATTTGTGAACATGGTGGAGGTGCACTGTCTGCATGTACATGCATATTGGACACATGGGCAGGTTGACATGCCCTGTATTGGCCAGTGTTAACACTCCATAGTTTCTATTGCTGGCCAGTATGCATTGTACTACACACATTTTGGAACTTGAGTACACATGTGTGTGTATGACATGGGTTGACACTGTGCTGTGGGTGATGCTGTTGTTGCTGTCATTGGTTTGCATTACTAAGGTTAGCACTGTCCCAGCTGCATAATCCTTTAGTAATGCACACTGTTCACTTTCAGGGTTGCATGGACCGTGCTATCACAAACACAAGAAATTCTCACTTATACAGTAAAAGTGCATTAGTCTCATGGACCCCTGCCATAAACTAAATATATAATAGAAGGTGTGAAATTGTACCAAAAAAGAGTTACATACCAAGAAGGGATAACCTCTCTGGTCAGTACCATTGGGAAAATACAATCCCTCAATAAACATACAAGGCAAGCTTCAAAATACAAAATGGCAAGGATTCCGAAGACAACAGTAAAGCTTTCTTTAGTGTTGTGTATAATCTACAGGGGAAATCTCAGGTTGGGTCACAGTTAATGTAAATGGTCACAAAGTACACTTATCTGACTGACATTACCAATTTCTTGTCAGACAGTTTGAATGCGGATTTCACCACCCTGTTGTTACACAAAGGCCACATTTCCAGACCTGAAGAATGTAAAACCTGATGATTCACAGCACTCTATTTAAAACATCTCTTTACCAAAGTCCAAACCACAGTGGCAATGGTACTGGACAGTGCCCCTGGCTGTGTCATACACAAGCTGACATATGAAGTCACCACTTACCTAAACACTCTGTCCAGATGCAGCCTCTATACAGGTTACATACTTGTGGAATGATGCATGGTAATGGTGTTCACAGTCCACAAGGGTTGAGCTACGTCTTCTTTTCCTTTTGGTAGTTCCCATTAGGGGTCGCCACAGAAGATCATCTGTTTCAATTTCTTCCTGCCCTCTGCATCTTGCGCTGTCACAAAATCCACCTGCATGTCCTCTCTCACCACAGCCATAAACCTCCTCTTAGGCATTCATCTTTTCCTGTTACCTGGTGGCTTCATCCTTAGCATCTATTTCACAATATACTCTGCATCCCTCCACAGCACATGTACAAACCAACTTAATCCTGCCTATCTGGCTTTGTCTAATAACCTTAAACCTGGGCTTACCCTCTAATATACTTATTCCTAAACCTGTCCACCCTCATCACACTCAGTGCAAATATTAACATGAATTGATTAAGGGTAGAACTACAACAGATCCTGGAAACTCTCACCCTATAAGTCAGACAAATGTTATCGGGAAGGCTATGGAGCACAGCATTATGGAACTCATTAACAGAGACATTATGAACCTGCAAACATTGCACCATACTCACTTAGGTTCTCTAAAGGCCAGATCATGGCTCTTACACCTAGTAGACTTCAAGCCAGTTAACAAGGCTATAGGTGAGGGAGTGGATGTCCACACAGCCAAGCTATAGCTCACCAGCAATTCATACCCATCCCACATTCTGGTATTATACATAACCTCAACAGACTGACCATAAACGATTGTTAGATGATGGATTGACAACTGACGCACAGTAACATTTGCGGCCTCCATGTACAATTCTATGCCAGTAACAAGTGGTATTCACCTGCACTCAGTCCTTGGACCACTTCTGTTTGGCATAAAGCTTTCTTAGATGCAGGCAAACACAGTAGGGATATGTCTCCCCACATTTGATGAAAATGCATACTGTGGGCTATACTTTATTCTCCAGATGACACACACATCCTCCAAAAGGGTATCATAGAGACAGATACCTGGTGTCAAACTCATGCTGTAAAGCTATAAGCCAAAGAAAGCATAGTTATCCACTTTTAGAAAACAAAGTATCCCCAGAGTACAACATAGGTAGTAGCCCCCAAAATGTGAAACATTTACTAATGTATACATAGAGCCATGTGTTTAGTCATCTCTCCTTTGATAATCACATTACCAAAGGGTTTTGGAAATCCCTCTGTGGAGCACATAAGCAATAAAGGGTTTGCATGCAGATCCACAGAGGTTGTTGCACACCTATAATGAGTAGTCATCTTTGGCAGACTTTGCTTGCTTTGGGACAAGATTCAAATATACCTCAAGCATAAACCCCCACTCACACTCTTCAATAGAAACCATGATGAGTGCATGTGAAACTGAAGATGTAGCCCAGGGATCACTGCAGTGGCTAAGCTTGTCACTAGCATACAGAAGTAACCTAAGGTCTGGAAAGCACTAGAATGCTCTACCTAGCTACATTATGATACTACAGCAGTATGCATTTACACGACGCGCTATACACATTACTGGGAATTCTCCATTCCACAGGTATATTTGTAGGATGGTGACATCATCAGACTTGACAAAGATGAATATACCACTTTTAAGGGGTGTGAGTATTCTCCAAAAGGGTTGCTTTTCCCCAGGGAAGCACACAAAGTTGGCAATTGCAGGCTTCAAACTCCTACCTAACTACATTATGATACTACAGCAGTACATATTTACACAACATGCTATACACATTACCAGAATTTCTTCTTTCCACAGGTATATTTGTAGGATGGTGACATCATCAGACTTGACAAAGATGAGTATAAAACTTTTAAGGGGTGTGAGTATTCTCCAAAAAGGTTGCTCTTCTCCAGGAAGACATACACACATAGTTGGCAAATGCAGGATTCAAACCCCTCCATAATTACATTACGATACTACAGCAGTACACATTTACACAGCTCACAATGCACATTACTGGGATTTCTTTTTTCCACAGGTATATTTGTAGGATGGTGACATCATCAGATTTGACAAAGATGAGTATACCACTTTTAAGGGGTGTGAGTATTCTCCAAAAAGTTTGCTTTTTCCCAGGGAGACACACACACACACACAGTCGGCAAGTGCAGGATTCAAACCCCTACCTAACAAAATTTTGTTTTTACAGCAGTACACATTTACATGACATGCTACACACATTACTAGACTTTAACCTTTCCATAGGTATATTTGTAGGATGGTGACATCATCAGACTTGACAAAGATGAGTATACCACTTTTAAGGGATGTGAGTAGTCTCCAAAAAGGTTGATCTCTCCCCAGGGAGAGACAAACACGCACATATACACAGTTGGCAAGTGTGGGGTTCTTAATTCAAACTAAGTACGTCTTTACACTTCAGCAAGCAATATGGAGTTACAGGGTGCAATACAGACATTACTTGCTGACAGTTTGCCAAAAGTTTTTTTTTCACATTTGCTAACCTCAGCAGGCTTATCATACTAGGTGTATTGTGAGTGTATTGTATGCATAGGCCATGACCATATCATATATGGGTTGATGCACCACATGCTGGCACACAAGGGTCAAACTGGTGGCTAAGCTCTGTCAACCCAATACTGGACATTACAGTCAAGAGGAGTAGGGTCATGCAACCACAACACCAACAGTCTCACATAGACCTACAATATAAGCACCAGCAAAACACACACACAAATACACATTACCATACTCGGAGAATACAAATATTAATCTGAAAAAGAGAGAGTGTCCTCCTAAGCAGACAAGCAAGCAACATGCACCTCCAAGCACACGCCAGAAAACACATAATACACCAAAGCAGTGTGCCTCACAACCGGCCCTAAGGTAAAGCAACATACCCAACACACTAGTAATAGGTGACTTCATAGTCAGGCACACAGATGTTCCACTCACTCGGCTGGACAAGGGGAAAGTTACTGTCAGTTGTCTGTCAGGTGCTATGATCTACCACATAACACAAGCACTTACATCACTCCAGAACAGGTACATATATGACGTGTTCTTTGTACATGTCAATGTGAATGATCTGAGACATACCTCCCAGGACAACATGACAAGAGATATATAGTAGCTCTATGATCATGTAGCCCAGGCTGGTATGACCCTGACCTTGAGTAGCATCTTACCTTCACCTACATGATACTGCAATATAACAGAAAGATGATAAACTTCAACAATTGGCTGAGCTTCTGGTGTCATTCAAAGAGGATCCAGCCTCTGTCTGCCTGTGATAACATGATAGACAAGCCTCGTTGCTTTGCTACAGATGGTTTGCACTTGTCACCCCTATGCTTCTGAATACTGGCCAAGACTCTTGCTGTCTCGATATTACCTTTTTTAGGCAGCGCTCAAAGTTTCATAGGTTCATAGGTTCATAGGTAGGTACTAGGCTATCGGCCCTGGGGCCTATACAAGCCCAGCCAAAAAGGTATCCTGGCTTTTGCCACCCAAGAAATTTATTTTCCTGTGCCACTGTTGAGCAAAGACACAGAAGTGATCCCTGGGGTGAATTTCCTAGTTCCCATCCAATCATCAAGATTTTTCTTGAAGAGTGCTAATGAGGAGCTTTGTTTGATATAGATAGGTAGTTTATTCCGGAGAAGGGGAAGTCTCTGGGACAGGAATCTATCCCTCCGGCATGTTCTGTTTATTGTGGTGACAAGGTTTTGGTCCCTAGAGTGTGTAGCTCAGAGGGATTGGGATTTCTTTAAGTGGAGCATGTCCAACAGCTCTGGGTTTGACATAGCTTTGTATGTTAGGCAGAGATCACCTCTGAGTAGGGGATATGTGACAAAGTAAAGCTGGAGATTTTTGAGACGGTCTGTGTAGGGCATGTGTTTGAGGCCGGTAATCCTCTTTGTGAGGTATTTCTCTGGCCTTTCCAGTTGTTGTAGATGTCTTGTGAGGTACATACCAAAAGGGGCATTGTACTCTATAATGGATCTAATGAGTGATGAGTAGAGGGGAACAATGACCTCTTTTTTTCTGCATGAGAAACCTTTTGTGATGAGGTGTGCCACAAAGAAGGATTTCCTGACTACTGTGGTGATGTGATTATCAAAGGAGAGACTACTATCCACCTGTGTCCCAAGGTCTCTTATCACACTTTTGGTGTTTATTATACTACTGCCTATGTTGTAGTTCATGGGTACAGAGTTTTTACCAAAGGGGATGAAAATGCACTTTTTCACATTGAGCCTGAGGCCATGGCTTTGACACCAGGAATCTGTCTCAATGAGGCACTTTTGTAGGATGTCCACATCATTAGTAGTTTCAATTATGGCTCTTAGTTTGCAGTCATCTGTGAACTTCATTAGCCAAAGACCTTTTGTGTTAGCCTGTACTTCAGGGAAGTAGATACCAAACAGGACAGGACACAGGACTGAACCCTGTAGCACAACACTTGTCACTGGTCTGAAGTTGGATTTGGAGTCTGCTTTCACAGTGTGGGTTCTGTCAGTGAGCCAGTTGGCAACCCATCTTGTGACATAGGGATTTATACCTAGTTTAGTGAGTTTATCTATAATTCCAGAGTGGGGGTTGGTGTCAAAAGCCTTGACAAGATCTAGATAAGCTGTGTGAACCACCTTACCCTTGTCTATGGCTTTGGTGACTGCTTCAAAGAAGTCTATCAGGTTTAGGAGACATGATCTGCCTTTTATAAACCCAAACTGGTTGGGGGTCCAGAGTTTGGAGATTACCAATGTCTTTGTTTATAAGTTCCATGATGATATGTTCCATGGCCTTGCAGACCAGGCTCATCAGGCTAATGGGGCACTAGTTCCCAGGGTCCATGGTGGCTCCCCCTTGTGTAGTGGGAAAACCATCGCTGTGCACCATTCAGCAAGCACAAAGCCTGAGGTGAAGCTATGATTGAACATGGTACTTAGGTGTGATGCCAGTTCGTTCTATAGTTTGTGTAGAATGCAACCTGGGATTTTGTCTGTTCCCATGGATGGTGTGTTCCTGGCTATGGAGAGTGTGGATTTTACCTGTGCAGCCATGATGACAGGAACTTTGCATTCTTCCGGTATAGAGATGGTCTCTTTCATGGGTGAGAGGGGGGTAAAGTTAGCACTGAACCTATCTGCCAGGATGTTGGCAATATCAGTTGGGTCTGTATATTTAGTGCCATTGTGCTGTACCTCAGAGCAGATCTGAGTGTTGCCATTGAGATTCTTGACATAGCTATAGAATGCTTTGTGGTTGTCTTTAGAAGTAGTGGGGATATTGTTTTCGTAACTAGCTTTGGAAGGTTTTATTAAGGATCACAGCTTCTTACTAAGGCTGACCAGGGAGCTCCTCCACTCATGGGATTTTACCCTCTTTTGCAACAGTTTCTTCCTTCAGTTGAACAGTTTGTTTATGGCAGGGAACCACCCGATTGGCTTCCTTTTCTTGGAGGATAGAGTCTTGGTTCTGTTTGGGATAGCACAATCCATGCACTCATGTAAGTGCTTATAAAGTGCAACTGTGTAGGATTCAGTAGTCATAACTGTATTGTCCATCTGCATGGGTGTCATGAAGTTCATGACTTCTGTCTTAAGAAGCATGAAGTTGGCTTTTGAGAAATTTTTTAACATGGTTTCCTTAATGGGGTGTGAGGGCAGAAAGTGGATATGTATGGTAATTAGCTTATGATCGGATCAGACCAATGAGGCATTGACTTCAGGTGTGGAACATCGGTCACTCAGGACAAACCAAACCCTGTAACCAACACAAATAACCACAAAGTGAGCTAAATGCTACTCATTGCCAGAAGTCTCAGCCTCCAAACGCACACACTCAAGGCACTTCTCAGTATGGAGAATATTGATATCTGTGCAGTAACAGAAACCTAGTTCAAGGCTCCAGAGACCACACCAGCACTACCAGGATACTACTCATTCCATACCTTCCAGCATCAGAACCTGGATCATAGCACATAGCGTGGTGATGTATCCATATTCATCAAGGATACCTACACCTCTCTCTACATCCTCTCTACAGGATATGTACCCATTCCACAGGGGTGGGGCCACAAAAGACCCTTGGCATTCACGCTCTATGAGCCTGACAAGTCTGATCTGCAAGGCAATGGAGCCAATCATAATGGAAGTCAACAATAAATACATTGGGAACCTTCACACAGTTGAGCACACCCAGTTTGGCTTCGTCAAATGCAGATCACGCCTCCTGAACTGTGAGGATTTCTTTGAGACAGTTACCCAGCCTACATATGATTGAAAGGAGCTCCACACAGCCTACCTATACCTCGTTAAGGCCTTTGACACCATTCCCCAATCAGGTATCATAGATGAACTCACCAACCTAGGCATGAATCCATACATCACAAAATGGATTGCAAACTGGCTCACAGATACACCCCACAAATTAAGAGTTGCTGACTACATGTCAGACTCTACACCGGTAAAAACTGGTGTCCCCCAGGGTTCAGTCCTGGGGTCCCTCCTGTTTGGTATGGATTTCTCAAAAGTACATGCCAACACAGGAGGGTTGTGGTTGACTAATTTTGCTGGGAACTGTAAAGTGTTTGCCATAATAGATTCCCCGGATGACACAGATATTCTCCAGAAGGGACCCTATGAGACAGATGTGTAGTGTCAGAATCATGGCCTCAAGCTCAATGTGAAAGAATGCATAGTAATCCCCTTTGGGGAAAATAAAGTACCCACAAACTACCACATAGATGTTACCCCCTAAAAACTGACAAGGTAATAAGGGATCTGAGGACACATGTAGATAGTCATCTTTCCTTTGACAACCATGTTGCCAAAGTGATTAGGAAATCCTATGTGGCCCACCTAATCAACAAAGTGTTTGCATCAGGATCAAAAGAGGTAGTGGTGGCCCTCTACTCTTAAGTCATCAGACCCATATTTGAGTACAATGCACCATTTTGGATGCACCTGACTAAGCATATCCAGCAGCTGGAGAGACCATAGAGGTACCTCACCAAGAGGATTACTGGCCTCAAGCAGTTGTGTTATGCAGCACAACTGGTAAAACTAAATCTGTTCTCTGTTGCATACTGCCTACTCTGAGGCACACTCTGCCTAACATACAGAGCCATGTCCAACACATAACTGTTGAACATGCTCCATCTACGGATAACAACATTGAGTCGCACTACACACTCCAGGGTATGAACCTCATCACAACAATGAATACAACATCCTGGTGGGATAGAGTACCATCCCAGACACTTGCCTTACTGTGGAACAGAGTCCCAATGTACATCAGACAGAGCCCCTCGCTGACACTCTTCACTAGGAACCTTGATGAGTGGATGGGAAACAGACAATCCATCCCAGGCATCACATCAGCAGCCCCACGAGAAAGGGGCTTAGGGTACTAACTATTAGAACTAGGGCTTAGGAGACTACCCAATGGGGTGGTGAAAGCTCCACAACTTGCCTAGGCTAATATATGCTTTCGTGAAAATAGTCTACTACATACCTATGAACCTATGTGACAGGTACATGTCTACAGATGTTAGATGTGTACTTCATTATACAGTCATGTTGAACAGCAGGCACAAGCACCACATACACTGTAATGCTTACAGATACTGGTGGCTATCATGTACAGTGGATGAGATGTGCACCTCATGTCTTTTGTGCCATTGGTATATGTGCTGGGTGAGACAGTCCTAGATGGCTCCCTGTCATGGTCACCCTCTTACACACATCTCTGCCCATCCATCTTTAGCTTATTATACTGTGTTCCGCCTACATATATATAGGTACATAGGTAGGTAATAGGCTATCTGCCTGAAGGCATATATTAGTATGGCCAGAGTGTGCAGCTATCACCACACATGGGGTTAGTTCCCTAGGCCTCTGTGTAGTAGAGCTGATGAAGTGATCCATGGTGTGACAGTTCAGTTTCACATACACTTATCAAGGCTCCTCTGGAAGAGTGTCAGTGAGGGACTCAGCTTAATGTAGGTTGGGAGCCTGTTCCAGACCAAGTGAAGTCTGTGAGTTAGTAATGTACCCCTCCAACATGTTCTATTTATTGTTGTGATGATGATATCCATAGAGCATGTGGCATAGTGAGCTTGGGTTTACTTCAGATAGAGCATGTACATCAGTTCTGCATTGGACATGGACCTGTCTGTTGGGCAGAGATCGACTGAGTAGACATTATGCAACACAGTACACATTGAGTTAACTACAGTCATGTTGCATAGGGCAACTGTTTGAGGCCAGTAATCATCTTGTTGAGGTACTTCAGTGGTATTTCTAGCTGCTGAAGGTGCCTAGTCAGATTCATCGCAAGTGTGCCGTGATACTCTCTGATGGGTCTGATGACTGATGAGTAGAGGGAACCTCCTTTGACCTACATGCAAAGACCTTGGCAATTTGTGGAAACACATAGCATGATTATCTAACCACTTTGTGAATGTGTTTCTGGAAGTAGAGATGACTATCCACATGTGTCCATAGATCCCTTATTATTACCTCCATATTTAGGATGTTGGCACCTATGTGGTATTTGTATGACTGTAGCTCGAGGCCATAATTTTGATACCACATCTGTCTGACTGAGACTCTTTTTAAGGATGTCTCTGTTATCCCAAACATCAATTATGACAACCTTTTTGCAGTCATCCACAAACTTAGCTAACCATAGCCCTAGTGTGTTTGACTGTATTTCTGAAAAGTATACACCAGACAAGGAGGGGTCCCAGGACTGAGCCATGGGGGACAGCAGTTGTTACCAGCTTACAGTCCAACAGGGAGATCACAATTTTTACCTTGTGGGATCTATCTCTGCCCCAGTTGGCAAGCCATCAGATGACATATGTGTTTATGCACAGGTTGTTGATTTTGTGGATACGACATGTGTGTGGGATGCTGGAAAAGGGCTTTTCAAGGTATATGTAGGCCGTGTGGAGCTCATTTCATTGATATATGTCCTGGGTGACTGCCTTGAAAACTGTCTAGCAGGTTTAAGGACTATGATCTGCCCCTGACCAAACCAAAATGGGTAGGTTTTGGTGTTTGTAGGCTCCCAATAGCTCTGTTTATGAGTTCTATAATGATGGACACCATGGCATTGCAGATCAGGCTTATTAGGCTTATAAGACAATAGTTACCATGGTCTGTTGTGCACCAACACTTGTGGAGTGTGCCAAACATTGCTGTAACCCATTCAACACTTTCATATTCTGTACAGAGGGTGAGTCTCAACAGACTGTACAGGTGCAGGGTCTGTTTGTTTTGGAGTTCATATATGACACAGCCAGAGACACCATGTCATCCCGTATACACCATGTTTTTAGGTTTGGATAGAGCTATTTAACCATTGTATATGGGATTTCTGGCTTTTCAGAACCTCCAGGTATGGTAATGGGCCCTTTTGTCAGTGAGAGGGGGGTAAATATGTATGAACCTGTCTGACAAGATGTTGGCAATGTCAGTCATGACCATGTATTCATTTACACTTTGCACTGACTCAGAACATATATGAGTTTACATTGATATTTATGACATAGCTAAATAAAGCTTATGGTTCTCTATGGATTCGTTGGCAATATTTTTGCCAGAACATGGCTTGGATAATGTTAGTAGTGCTCATTGTTTCTTGATGATACTGATCGGAGATTTATTTATCTTCTTTGGATTTTCACTTTCTTTGAACAACTTAAGTACTTGTATTACATAGTTTGATTATGATAGGGGTCCAATATATTATATGGGTCTGTTTTCATATCACTGTGTGTGCAAGGCAGGATTGGTGAATAGTGATGTGTCTGCAGTAAGAATTTCAACTGCCAAATATGTGTGGCCCACTGCTGTACTCAGACATGGCCTAAGTGTGTGAGCATGCTCAGTATGACCTTTCAGTATGTTGTTGACTGAAATTTGCTTCATTTGTTTAAGTGTGTGAGCATGCCCACTATGGGCATATATATATATATATGTGTGTGTGTGTATATGTGTATATATATATGTGTGTGTGAAAATATAGTTGGTTTTACTTCAGGGCTCACCTTTGTGTTGTACATCGACAGGAAGCATGCTGCGCCTGCAGGGCTTCCATGAGTCAATTTGCATACACTTATCAATGTTTCTACATACAAGGGGGACAGCTATTATTTGTACATTTCTACCCGGGGGGGCACACCTGATTGTTACTGTGGGTGTACATAGGATGAGGGGTACACCTGACACTTATACACATTTGCAAGGCCTGCACTGCTATGTCAGGTACTCCATTTCAGTCTGTACTGTTGCCTATTATACTGGCTTAAGGCATACCACTGTACTACAGACCTTCGCTTCCAATTACACGCATATTAGTTTGTGACTTCATAGCCTACCCAACCCACATCACACTGTCTGGCCTGCTGTTATCTGTCTGCATAGGCCTGGGGGGAGGTTACTCATATGTCTTTTCAGAGGGCATGATACAGCATTTGTTTGTGTTTGTGTTTGTCTACAATTGTCCTGCTAGCTGTGACTGTTAGGTATGTGACCTCCCCCCCAACTGGTATGTGTGAGTGACTTAAGTTGTGTCTGTGCCAGTGAAATGCCATCGTGGCTTAGTCGTTCAGTACTGTGACTGCAGTGCACAGTATCCTGAGTTTGAGCCCTGTCACTGCTTTTTATTTTCCTGCTGGGCAGACCTGACTGGATAAGAAACAGTAAAGCAGGTGTAAGCGTGTTTACCCGACTTTGCTCAACTTTGCCCAACATTGCTCAACTTTGCCCGGCATTGCCCGACATTGCGCTGGTTAGAGCGGTGCGCAGCTATGCCGAATTGTATTCAAATATTCTCAATACTGGTAAAATGGGCTTAGCAGTGCTTTATATTGCTTAAAATAGGGCACTCATGCCTCAGGTGGTGCTGCAGGGCTGCCTGTGTTGGATGCACATAGTATACTCCTTATACATATTTGAAAACAGATAGTGTCAAGTTAGGCATCCCTTTTGCTGTATGTGCGAGTCAGAGAGAGGTGATATTTCAAGGGTTCCTATTGAGTCAGTGTATGTGCTATGCATTACCTCTTTGCCAAGGCCAGGGAACACTGGGCATGCCTCCTTCTGCCTACTGGGGCAGGCTCAGGTTGTTCCTCCTGTGAGTCATGCTGTGCCTGTGCAGACCTTGGCAATGGTGGGGGATGTTTGGCCCTGCCCCATGCTGTTCCTGCTGCAGCTGTTTCCGCAGGATCATATTGTGTAGCATGGCACATACCATAACAATTTGGGTACATGTAGTTGGTGAGTACTGCAAGGCTCCACCAGATGTGCCCAGGCACCGGAACCATGACTTGAGCATCCAAAACAGATGCTCAATTATGTTTCTTGTTTGTGCGTGTGCCTCATTATGGAGTTCTTGTTCAGGTGTGTGTGCATTTCTGATGGGTGTCATCAGCCACGGCTCCAGTGCGTATCCAGTATCCCCCACTAGGTGACCATCAGGGATGTCCCCAGTGGCAAATCTCTGGTACAGCTGTGTCAGATGCCAGATGAGGGAATCTTGATAGCTTACAGGGCAGCCAGCACACACATTCATTATTATGCCCTGGGCAACACACCTGACCTGGCAGTTGATGGAGATGAAGCCCTTGCAGTTGATGTACACCCTACCCCGCTCACCGGGTGGTGCTTTGATGCGTATGTGCATGCAGTCTATTGCACCCACTACCTCAGGGTATTCTGCTATTTGGTGGAAAAGATGCATATTGCTGGCCAATGCCTCACAGGAATTAGAGAAATATACGTGGTCACCGACATGTGCTGACATGACATCCAGGATCTGGTGGAGTACTCTGGATGCTGATGCCTGTGAAATCCCCATCATATCACCAGTTGGTCTTTGGAAGGTACCTGTAGCTAGTATTCTTATGCCAAAATATACCTTGGTATCCACTGGGATGGGTTCCTCTCTTTTGGTTCTGTGTGTGAGGCATGGTGGGCACAGCTCAACAATTTACTGTAGGATGTCCCTGTCCACCCTATAGCGCTCCACTATCTCCAGCTCATGTAGCCCCTGGTAGGTTACCCTGGATCTGTACACTCTTCTCTGTCTCCTCACTGTGGGTTGCTCAGCAGCATTCACATCACCACCCTCAGCACCTTGCACATGTTGGTTTATGATAGCAAGAGCAGCCCCTAACATTTTGTCTGACTTAAGCGTTTTAAGCTTTCCCTCTTTGTATACTGCAGTGTTGCAGAGTTCTTGGGAAAAAACAGGGGGAAATGCTGTTTGCAGAGTTTAAAGTGCTGGGCTGGGCTGGGCTAGTCTGCTGCCTGTGTAATTGGCTGATTCTGATATATTTCACCTGGCAGCTCTGCTAGTTCTCCTTGATTAACTTCCTACTACTTCTTTTCCTTCCTTTTGCCATTCTGTTTCCGCCCGGGGGGGGGAAGCGCCGCACAAACAAGCGCAAATGCACACACACATGTGCACACGCTGTGTGCATGTTTACAAGGAGTTTACTATCTTTTAACATTGTGCACCTTTGGTTTGAAGTTTTCAAACAGGACAACTTTAGGCACGCTTCTTGCAATCCTGAGCAACTCAAAGCAAACATAAGCCACTGTGCTCCAATTATTTTACAACCTGTCTGACACACACCCTCATGATGTCACCTATATTCTACTCTACTACTTACCTACTGCTAATCTTACACTCTTGGGACATGGCTCACATGCTGGGGAAAATTGGGATGCACTATCCTTATCCTCATTTGCATAGGATTGCCTACTAATGCATGGTTACATCTCTGACACTGAGCTTCCCCCCCTTAGCAACCATTACTCAGTGGCCATGTTGTCTTCAGCCTGCCATTCACCTGCATGGCAGAATAAGCTTTTTAGTGAAAATGCCTATTTTTGTTTTTTTTTTAATTATTTTCTTGTTTTAATAAGTGCCGCATGTTTGCGTGGTGCTGCGCTATGCTTAAACATCAGAGATGGGGGGGAAAAAGTTAGGTTTTTATATTTTTAAACATTTATAAATGCCAATAACCTTATATTTGGCCATTGGCATGCTTCCTCAACTGTATGCATCCTTTATTTGGAGCTGTCATAGCTCCGTTTAGCTATTTGCAGAATTGTACACTGTTACCAATGGAGTACATTTCTGCAGATAACACTAATCTTCCACGTACAGGTTAGTGTTTCCTGGATTGCAAATTTACCTCATTTGCATAACTTTCACCAGCAAATGAGGTAATTTGCATACCATGATGCTGTCCATGCAAGAGTAGCCTTAGCAGCTCTCGTGCATGCCCCTGCCGGCTGTTGCTGGATCACACGGCAGACATATTGCCTGTTTGACATCTTACACTACTCTACAACTCCGTGCAAGCTTTCGTAAATCCGGCCCATTGTTAGAAGTGATAATTTAAATCTTTGGGACAAAAATTCATGGACTTACAAAAGGGGTAGGTATAGACCAGAAATAGATTATTTTATAGTATCAGAAGGTTTAGTTATAGGATAAGGGGAGTTAGTTGAAAAAGGGTTTTCTGATCATCTTGCAATATTGCTAGAAATAAAAGAAAAGAAGGAATACAAAAAATAGTCAAAGGCATAAAAAGAATAAATAAGAAACCATGGAAAGAAGAACTAAAGAAATTAATAATGCAGTTATGGAAATATCAGCTTACTATGAGAACATTTTATACAAATTGGTCTGAATGGTGGATAATATTTAAGGAAAATATAGAATTTTTTTTTACAGTGGCAATATGATGTGAAAAAAGTAAAGAAAGAGAAATATAAAAGATGATATAATGATGCATTGGAATAATTAGAACATAATAGACAGTACTTTGATAAATAAAAATAATTATATGAAAGATATGAAAGAAATAAAAAAAACACAAGAATTGTTATATAAGGAAATATATTTTTAAGGAAAAGTGAAGTTTTGGGTTACTTAACCAGATTAGTAAAGGAAGATGGTAGTGTAGTGAGACAAATAAAAAAAAATTAAAATGGGAAGTAGAAAGAAGTCAGGAACAAATATGAATAGCGTAATACAATCCCCGGGATTCACGAAGCTTGCGCCAGGCACAGGTGTAGCGTAGGTGGTATAACGCCAAATATGGCCACCGCGCGATTCAGGTACGATCCAATTCCACATGCACTACCAGCATACGCTAGATCTGCGCAGCTCTCAGCTCATGTATGCTAATCACCCCATGCGCAGTAGTACAGCATGCAAATGAAGGTGCATAGTGATTCATGAAGTGGTGCAGGCATAGCGTAAGCATACAGAAATGTAAACAAAAAAAAAAAAACAGTTTACATTTTTCCAAACAGAACATCGGAGCCATGAAAGCGGACCAAACTTATGTATTACAAAGTTAACATATGCCAGTGGCTAAATATACAGCCAATGGCATAAGAAAACATGCACAACACATAAAAAATAACATTTAATGTCATGGCCACACTAACGCAAAGTACAACCGCAGGGCATGTGTGCGAAAACGGGAACACAAGGAAAATATATACAGATGTCATAAAACTGCAATGTAACACAAATCATGATTTCACCATAATAGTCAATGGTATGCATGCTACACCACAACCAAGCTGCAAGGGTTGCTAAGGATCTGTGACAGTGTTCAGCACAGTAACTATGAATTAGTAGTCAATGACATGCAAATGAGGCAAGTAATACTGAATCGCAAACGTCCCGCTTACCTAAGGATGTACCATACAGTGCAGCCGTACAACACCGAGGAGTGGCCTGGAGGTATACATGACATCAGCAGTGTGGTGTGCCACCATAGCTGTCAGCACATTGGAGCATTGCAAATCCGGGTTTCCCATTGCTAAGCAAAGCTGCAGGATAGGGGTGTGGATGTAGCCATAACTTTGCTTAGCTGAGAGCACACATGGTGCCCAAAAGCGCATGTGTACATGGATGACAACGCGCTCGAAACCCGGTAAATGGCCGCACGTGGCGTGCACCACAGCTGAAACAGGAAATTTATGGGAAGACAATAAGGAAATGCCACAGTAGGGTAATTGGAGTACAACTGAGTAATTAACACCTATTACCTCACAGTGGGCCATTGACGTCAGCTAACAAGGCTGCTAGTAGCAACCTGCAGAACAGGATAGGGGAGGTATCGGATTGCAAAGAAAAGAGAACTGTCACCGCAGAGTAAAGCAAACCTGCAGTAGATCGGCTATAGAACACATTTTGCAACACAATCCTGGTTTGGGAAAGTACAAAACAAGAAAGCAGGCTACCGGATCCATGCCTGACAATGGGAGTGGAATTGTTAAGAAAAGTGAAGGCAAGGGCGAGAGGTGATCCATGGCAGCTAAATGTAATTCAACACCAAAGGCACCAGAATAGCAGTACCTGTGGTAAAACACATAAGTAAGATACCCTGCAGCTCTGATTGTACATACACACCTTATGACATCATCAGTGTTCAAAGCACAATAGTATGAAGTGTGAAGGCACCTCACACACACTTGTGTATTCCCAAACACTGCACCATCGGTATATACAGACGGGGAACTTTTACAATGTACTTGTTGGGAGCTGCCATAGCTGTGATTCATCATCATGTGTTGGAGACTGAAGGTGGTGTGGAGGATGATGCTGACAACCACCTCAGGCCCCAGAGGAGGAGAAGAGTGTTCAGACCAAGGGTAACCTGCCAGGGGCTACATGATCTGGAGATAGTAGAGCGTTACAGGGTGGACAGGGACATCATACAGCAAATTGTTGAGCTGTGCCGGCCACGCCTCAGATCCAGAAACAACAGAGGGGAACCCATCCCAATGGACATGAAGGTATGTGTAAGCTTGAGAATACTAGCCACAGGTACCTTTCAAAGGCCAACTGGAGATATTATGGGGATCTCACAGGCATCAGCATCCAGGGTAATCCACCAGTTCCTGGAAGCCATGTTACCACATGCCAATGAGCATATATATACTTCCCCCGAACTCAGGAGGAGTTGGCCAGCAATATGCATCTCTTCCACCATGTGGCAGACTACCCAGAGGTACTGGGTGTAATAGACTGCATGCACATGCATATCACGTCACCACCCGATGAGCATGGTAAGTGCTACATAAACTGCAAGGGATACCACTCCATCAACTGCCAGGTCATGTGCAATGCCCAGGGTATTATCACGGATGTGTGTGCTGGCAGCCCTGGAAGCTAAAATGACTCCCACATCTGGCATGCCTCACAGCCATATCAGGTATTTGTCAGGGGGGACATCCCATATTGCCACCTTGAGGGGGATGCTGGCTGTGCACTGGAGCCATGGATGATGACTCCCATCAGAAATGCACACACACCCATGCAGGAATGCCATAATGAGGCACATGCACAAACCAGAATCATCATAGAGCATGTGTTTGAGATGCTGTAAATCACAGTTCTGTTGCTTGGACATATCTGGTGGAGCCTTGCTGTACTCTTCAGGCATGTGTGCCCACATTTTCATAGTATGTGCCATGCTACATAATATGATCTTGCGGAAACAGCTGCAGCAGGGACATAATGGTGAAGGCCCTCACAGCCCACCGCAATTGCCAAGTGCATCACAGGCACAGAGGGAATCAGACCACAAACACCCTGTGCCAGCCCCAGTAGGCAGATGGAGGCATGCCCAATATGCCCATGCCTTGGCAAAGAGGGAATGTATAGCACATACACTGACAGTGTAGGCCCCTACGGACTGACACACATCTCCACCTGCACACACAATAAGATGGATGGCACACACACGACCACCTGTAAATTGTTATGTATATGTGGTCTACTGTGTGAATCCTACATAGGCAGCCCTCAACTATTGCACACACAACAGCTATTGGTACAAGGTAAGTCAACACCTGAACAGTAAATGAAGCTAACAGCATGTGTTGATACTGTATGTATAGCTTCCTAGGTACATCGGTAGGTACATTCCTGATTGTCAGAGGGCATTCATCAGTCTAGGCAAAATGTGTCTGCTGTCGCCACACCATCAATTAACTAACTGTCCCTCTGTGGAGCAGAGCCAATTGCATGATCCATGGGGTTTAACCACTATTCCCCACCCACTCTGCAAAGATTCCCTGGTGTGTTAATGAGGAGCTCCATATAATGTAGTCAGGGATGTAGTTCCAAAGCATGGGGAGTACCCATGACAGGTATCTGTCACCCCAGCATTCTCCAGTAATGGTTGTGGCAAGGTGTAGCACATTACAGCATGTGGCTCACTGTGACATGGATTCCCATAGCTGGAGCACATCCATTAAACATCACTTGGACATACCATTAATAGGTATCATTCATATGTAAACTAAGTGAGTTACACATTTGTTTGCAGTATGGAGGAACAGCCATAGTACAGTCCACATACAAAACACCATAACACTTGTACATATCCCAAATGCCCCAGTGGTAAAACCACTGACTGTGTCGTGCATGTTCCCAGTTCCACGACCTGCAAGGGCTGTTACGTAATTCTGATGGAACGAATAATGGATGTTGGATGCAGGTCATTAGAGCATGTTTAAGCACATGTTAGCGGCTTTATGCACTGGCAAGTGCCAGTAACTGTTGTTTAAACATGACTGCACGGATATGCGCAAAACAGGTCTAAGCTTTGCTGAATATCGTGCAGATCACAGTCAAAGCTGGCCAGAACAGCTGAAATCTGCATTATTCACCCTTGTAATAATAGTGCCTGCTCTGAGAGGTAAAACGACCACTGCCAGGAGCAGAACACACAACCATGTACACAATCACCTACCACTAAGCTACCTGAGATGTACCAATGGCAGGTGTGTATTGTGACAGGTTAAAACACAAAAGGGCAGAGTTCAGGAAATAGTATACACCGCCATGTACCAAATGAAAGGTATGTTCTCTCTCCCTCTCTCTCTCTCTCTCTCTCTCTATATATATATATATATATATATAGGTTCATAGGTTCATACTAGGCTATCTGCCCGAGGGCATTTACAAGCCTAGCCCATCGTTTTGTGCCACCCCTTTAGTATGGGGAACTATACCCATTATTTTGCTGTGCCTCTGTCGAGCAGTGACACTGAGGTAATCCCTGGGGTATATCTGCGATCTCCCATCCACTGGTCAAGATTTCTCTTGAACAAGGCAGCAGCGAGCCTGCTGCCACTCACATTTTTTTTTGTTCCACAGCATAGGGGTCTTTGGGTGATGATCTATCCTCCAGCACCGTCCTATTAATAGCCATGTCGAGGTTTAAGTCTCCGCCCTTGTGGCTCTGATGGATCTAGATTTTTGGGTATCAAATCTGGGTTTGACATGGCCTTGTATGTTAGGCAAAGGTCACCTCTGAGGAATAGAGCTGGAGTTCTTTCAGTCAGCATAAGACAGATTTTTGAGACCCTTTATCCTTTTGGTGAGGAACTTTGTGGCCTCTCCAGCTGCTGCAAGTGTCGGTCAGATACATCCCGAATGGGGCATTGTACTCAATCATTGGTCTGATGAGTGATGAGTAAAGGGAGACTATGACCTCCCTTGATCTAGATGAGAATCCCTTCATGATAAGGTGGGTAATGTAGAAGGTCTTCCTAACTACTTTAGCTACATGGGTGTCGAATGACAGACTACTATCAACCTGGGTCCCCAGGTCCCTGATAACTTCTTCTGTGCTCAGTGGATTGCCACCTAATTGGTAGCTAGGGGTAACCTTGTTTTTCCCAAAGGGTATGACTATGCATTTTTTGGCATTTAAAATATAGAGATAGAAAAGGTGATAGAGAGATATATGTTGATATATATGGATATACATATATCTGCAAATATATAGATAGGTTAACAACATGGACACAACCATGGAGGTACAAATAAATAGGATACTACCAAATACAGAATGCTTTACATACCAACATAAGTAATCACAAGGCTTAAAGACTGAAAGACCACAGTACCGGAACATTAGAACTGCAAGTACTATTGTTATGATGTTAAGGGACATTTAGTTATTGCTGCTGGTGCTGCGGTCCAGGTAGGTACTGTGTTTAAGTGTGTTCCTGATTGCTGTAGTGTGTGCAAGTGTGTGTTCTGAGTGCGGTGTGTGTTTTCATGGGACTGTAATGTGTGTGTGTGTGTGTGTGTGTGTGTGTGTGTGTGTGTGTGTGTGTGTGTGTGTGTGTGTGTGTGTGTGTGTGTGTGTGTGTCTGTGGGTGTGTCTGTATGCTAACTCGGAGGTAGATTATTTCAGTAGATGTGGTCATAGCCTATAGTTCTATACTTTCTACTGACCGTGGATATGTGTCGGCTTCTAAAATCCGATGTGTGTCCTGCAGATGTCTCACTATGGTCATTTGAAAAGGTGGCAACCCAAGCCAAAGAGGTTCAGTCACCAACACAACTCCAATGAGTGCAAATATCTGTGACAGAAATACACGAGACAGCTTTCATGTAGCAACATTTCATTACATACCGATGTATTTCCGGAGGGATTGAAGGATCAACATCACCTGCATGCTATATAGGAACCGATTAACAATGGCTTAATGAATAAGCCTGCAATAACCATAGTATCAGTCTACTAAATGATAGGTCTTCAGTTAGGGAAGGAGCTCTCTCACACATATGGAATATGTATAACTGCAGTCCCCACAAACCTTTATCTGCTATGTACACCCACCTACATCTCCTCCACACCCAAAACAATTGCAATACAGACTGTAATAACATCACAAACATCCACTCATTCAATGACTTCTGCAGAAGCTTTAACATACCTTGTGAGAGACACACTATAATGGTGCTATGTGAAATTGTTGCTGTTGTACTATGGAACAGACGCCAATGTTACAGGTTTTGTTCGCAATAGTCTCGTATCAGACGGTTGATATAACAGCTACACTCACATGTAGAACTACATCCTCTAGCCGTTACACACAATCCACGGGGGACATGAAGTTAAAATATCTCTGTGTCTCTCCATATAGCAGTTGCAATTCATCACAAACAACACATCCAGGCTGTCTTCCTCGAAAGTAGGGCAAAGGGACAATGCCCAAGTTGAGTATGCAATTATACCCCACTGTTGCCATGTAATTGGCTAATGGAGTAGCTGCACAGCTGATGTGCATGCAATCATCTACTCCGGAACACCAATTGGTGGCAGGATATCACATGTTACTGACATCCACGTATAAAAGGATGGCTTGTCATACATTCAAACCGTAAGTACATACGAGAAAACCGTTAAAACAGAAAAGGAATAAGACTGATATTTTCATAAACTCGGACTACTAAGAAGGTATGTAGAACACTCAGTATGTTAGTGTATGTAGTGCCTGTTCTGTATTAATTAAAGTGTACGCAATGCATATAGTGGGAAAAGGTATTATATATTGATGTATTGTTGAGCATAGTAACGCTTGTAGAAATTGTGTGTGCTTCTGTGGGCCACAAGGTAAATACCTCATGCACCACAAGGGATGCTACATAAGGACTTCAAACAGAACAATTCCACTCCAGCCGCTGTCAGTGGCATGGTTTGTCCAACAAGTACGTGCCATAACAGGGGATAGTATATGTTGATATACTGTAACAGTAGGCATATGTATGGGCGTATAACTGAGAACAACATGTCTAAGGTGGTCCTGCTGTGCAATTATGATTTGCATTATGGGATATTGTAGCAAAAATGTGAAATGTACAGTATTGTAGGTAGATATGTCTAACATTTCACATAGCATTACTGTTATATTATGCAAACATCATGTATGTCTATTGGCATGTACAATACACAATAACAGGATACATATGGCTTGTAGTCACCAGACAGTGTATCAGCATGATAGCTAAGTGAAATGGAAAAGCTAGTCAATTATCCATGCACAAAGGACATGTAATAGCTTCATAGGTTCATAGTTAGGTACTATGCTGTCTGGCCAAGTCCATTCGTAAGCCCAACTACAGTGTTTTCACTTGCGGCACCTCCCTACGTTAGTGTCCTGTGCCTGTGAACAGCAGAGCCATTTTTTTCCTGCACCTGTGTACAGTACAGCCACTACAGTGATCCCTGGCATACATGTCTGTCTCCCATCCACCTATTGAGGTATCACTTGAAGAGTGCTAGTGAGGGTCGCTGCCTGATGTACGTAGGAATCATGTTCCAAAGCATGGAGAGTGTTGGGTTCAGGAATGTATCCCTCCAGCATGTCCTAGTCATCATTGCATTTAGGTACATATCCCAGAGCATGTGGCTCTCAGTGGCTTTTGCTTATGTGGAGCATATCCATCAAAATCGTTTTGGACATGGGCCTTGTATGTTCAGCAGAGATCACCTCTGAGTATGCAGTATGCAAATGAGTACAGTTGGAGTTTCTGTAGTTGGCCTGCATACGTCATCCTTCATAGGTCAGTAATCCTCTTGGTGTCCATAGGTTCATAGGTTCATAGGTTCATACTAGGCTATCTGCCCTGGGGCATTTATAAGCCTAGCCCGATTGTGTTTGGCTTACATCACCCCTTGATTTGAGTATACTGTGCCCTTTTTAAAGTTTAGTTTACTGTGCCTCTGTCTAATAGTGACACGGAAGTAATCCCCGGGACAAACCTACGATCCCCCATCCACTCATCAAGATTCTTCTTGAAGAGAGTCAGTGAGGTGCTCTGCCTAACATGAATTGGAATTATATTCCAGAGCGAAGGGAGCCTCTGGGTTATGAATCTGTCCCTCCAGCATGTTCTATTTATTTCTGTGCTGAGGTTCAAGTCCCTCGAGCACGTGGCTCTAAGGGATTTAGATTTACTGAGGTGGAGCATGTCCATTAATTCTGGGTTGGACATAGCTTTATATGTCAGGCATAGATCGCCTCGAAGTAGGCGGTATGCAACTGAGTAGAGCTGGAGTTTTTTTAACAGAGCAGCATATGGCATCTGTTTGAGTCCCTTGATCCTCCTGGTGAGGTACTTTTGGGGTCTTTCTAATTGCTGCAGGTGTCGGGTAATGTACATCCCAAAGGGGGCATTGTATTCTATGATGGGGCTGATGAAGGATGAATAAAGGGGCACAATTACCTCTCTTGATCTAGATGTGAATCCTTTCATGATGAGGTGGGCTATGTAGAAGGTCTTTCTAACCACTTTGGGAATGTGGTTGTCAAAGGAGAGATTGCTATCAACTTTGGTCCCCAGATCCCTAATTACTTTCTCTGTACTTAATGGGTTACCACATATGTGGTAATTTGTGGGCACATTGTTTTTGCCAAAGGGTATGACTATACACTTTTTGGCATTTAGCTTTAGACCATGGCTCTAGCACCAGTTATCCGTCTCTGCGAGACCTTTTTGAAGGATGTTTGTGTCAGCTAGAGTCAATTATGGTGCCCAGTTTGCAGTCATCTGTGAACCTGGTGAGCCATAGTCCTCCCACGTTGGCCTGTACCTCAGAAAAGTAAATGCTGAACAAGAGAGGTCCCAGGACAGAACCTTGTGGTACACCACTTGTGACCGGTTTTGAGTCTAACATGGCTCCAGCAACTCTGACTCTGTGGGTTCTGTCTTTGAGCCAGTTTGTGACCCATCTTGTGACATAGGGGTTTATATTTAGGCTGGATAGCTTATCTATGATGCCCGAGTGGGGTATTGTGTCAAATGCCTTTGTGAGGTCCAGATAGGCTGTGTGGACTACCTTCCCTTCATCTATGGCCTTGGTGACTGTTTCAAAGAAGTCGACCAGGTTCAAAAGGCAGGATCTGCCCTTGACAAAGCCAAACTGGGTAGGATCTAGTGTCTGTAGGTCCCCAATGTCTTTGTTTATGAGTTCAATGATGATCCTCTCCATAGCCTTGCAGACTAGGCTAGTCAGGCTTATGGGGTGATAGTTTCCAGGGTCCGCAGAGGTGCCACCTTTGTGGAGTGGGGCCACTGTTGCTGTACGCCATTCTTTGGAAACATATCCTGTAGTGAGGCTGAGATTGTACAGCAGTTTTACTTGAGGGATTAGTTCTTCTTGGAGTTCATGTAGGATGCATCCGGGACGCCATCTGGTCCCATGGAAGCAGTGTTTTTTGCTTTGGAGAGGGCGGCCTTCACCTGAGCATCAGAGATGTTTGGGAGGCTGCACTCTGCCGGGATAGATACTTGCTCTTTTTGGGGGGAGGGGGTGGAGAAGTTTGCACTGAACCTGTCTGCCAGGATATTGGCGATGTCTGTTTGTTCAGTGTATTTTTTGTCGTTTAGAATCAACTCAGAACAAGTCTGGGAGTTGCATCCCAGGTTCTTAACACAACTGAAAAAAGCCTTATGATTGTCTTTAGTGTCCTATGCAATTTTTCTCTCAAAGCTGGCCTTGGAGGATTTTATGAGGGATCATAATTTTTTGCTAGTACTGATCAGAGATGCCTTTCCTTTTAGGGATTTTGCTCTATCATGTAGTAGCTTCCTCCTTCTGTTGTACAGTTTATTTATGGCTGGGGTCCACCAGACTGGACTCCTGCCTTTGGATGATTGGGTCTTGATTTTGTTTGGGATAGCATGATCCATGCATTCCTGGAGATGTCTGTAGAATGCATTTATATAGGATTCTGCAGTTTGGGCCGTAGTTTCCACTGGCCCTGGGGCCTTGAAGGATTCGACTTTGGTTTTGAGAAGTGTGACGATCGCTTTTGAGGAGTTTTTCACTGTGGTTTTCTGGGCTGGGGATGGGGTCGGGATGTGGATATCCAGTGAAATTAATTTATGGTCTTATCTTACCAATAAGGGATATACTTCTGGTATGGAGCATAGAATCCCCATGTTGGTAATGATCAGGTCTAGTATGTTTTCCCCTCTTGTGGGAGTGGTGACTAGTTGTTCCATAGCATTTGAGTTTATAAATTCCAGGAACCTTTGGGCTAAGGTGCTGGGGCTTGAGTAATGCTCTCAGTCTATGTTTGGGTAGTTGAAGTCACCCAATATAATGGTGTTCGGAGAGATCTTCATGTTCTCCAATGTTTACAGGAAAGCCGAGTGGGATTCCGGACTTTGAGAGGGTGGTCTGTAGGATGCTATAAACTGAAAAGCAGTCTTGCGCGCTGTCAGTTGCACATGGATGGTCTCCGATGCCGTGCAATGCCACTAACCTGGAGGTGTGGATATCCTTGATAAATATGGAAACTCCCCTCCTTTTGTGGTTCAGTCTGGGTTTTGGGGCCGAAAAGCATGATATGAAGTATAACATGGTAGTGCTGGGGTGCTCTCTGGAGCCTTGAACCAGGTTTCTGTCACTGCTCAGATATCGATGTTCTCCATACTGAGGAGAGCTTGAGTGCATGCATCTTGAGGTTAAGACTTCTGGCATTTAGCAGCATTGCCCTTAGTTTCTTGTTCCTTGTGCTGTCTATGGAGGTGGGTTTGACTTTTCAGCCCTGCCTAAAAAAGGCACTATGGGGGTGGCAAGAGCCTTTGCCAATATCCGAAAGCCCAGGGATGACAGGTGCAAGCCGTCCCTAAACAACGTGGCTTGTCGAGCATGTCATCCCAGGCTGACAGACACTGGATCCCCTTTGAATGGCACCAAAAATTTAGCCAATTGTTAAAATCGATCATTATGACTTTATACTGTGGCATCATTCTAGGTGAGGGTAAGATGCTGCTTAAGGTCAGGGTCATACCGGCCTGGGCTACATGATCACTGAGCTCCTTTATGTCTCTTTTCATGTAGTCGAAGGAGGTACGTCTCAGGTCATTCACACCAGCATGTACAATGACTGAGTCATATTTGTATTTCTTTGGAGTGACCTGAGTGCTTGCGTTATGTGGCAGATCCTAGCGCCCGACAGGCAGCTCACTGTGACCTTCTCTTTATTCAGCCTGGTGAGCGGGACGTCAGTGTGTCTGACAATAGAGTCACCTATTACAAGAGTATCAGGTGGGTTATTCAGCCTTAAGGACTTTGACTGCTTGGCACACTGACTTTGTGTGCTATGTGTTGTACGTGTTTTGTTTTGGGGTAGCGCTTGCTTGGATGTCTGCTTTGGAGGTCTCTGTTGCTTAGGTAGATTTTTATTTAGAGCCTCCGAGTATGTTTTTGTGTTTTTATGTGTTTGGTTCGCTGTTGTGGTGGGACTATGTGATACTGGATTTGTGTTGTGTGAGGTTACCTTCTCCTCCTGACTGGTTACACCAGTTTTGAGATGAGAGAGCTCAGCCTCCAGTTTGGCTATATGGTTGCATCTCTCACATATATTTGAACCTGTTTGGAGGAGGAGAGGGTTGTCCGTGTGCATGAGACAGTTGTAACATTGCCTCAAAATTCCCAGATTCACCAGCTGGACTGGAGAGGAAACCATTGACTGACCTTTGGACATGCTAGAGTAATATAGGGAACTGAATTAAAATGGACCAATAGGGGACAAGGTAATCGTAGAGAGTATAAGAGTAAGTAGTGCTTATGGTTTATTAGTGCTAACTTGTAAGATTACTTATTTGGACCAGTGAGTGGCCTTAGAATGAGAATATGGTGTTTAATTTGAGAGATAGAGCAGTTCTAAGGGGAAAAAGTGAAGAGCAGACTTTGTGGAGCCAGGAATAGTTTAAATCCAATTAGGCGGCGCTGCCCGATGTTGCACTATGCGCAAAAATGCGCAAAACTGCACAAAAGAGGGTTTTAAGAGGGAGATTAAGGAGTTTGGAATTGACCCAAAATGGTCAATAAAACTACAGTTTCAAGGCAGTAACCACTCCCACAGGGGCAGGCAGGCTGCTCAATGTTTATCACTGCCACTGATGAACACAGAGACTTCCCTTTAGCCCAGGCAAACAATGGCCTCCAAGAAACTTACAAACAGTTCAGAACAGCAAATCTGTAACTGAACTTTTCTAAATCTCAGAAAAGTGGGAAAAAAGCAAGATTCTTTTGTTTTTTTTTTGTTTTTTTAAGGAAAGCAGAGGTTCACAAGTATCAACAAGTTAGAACAGTGCAGTAAATGACCCCACACTTGAGTGCTAGGCCAGAGACAGATAAAATGCAAGTTTTAAGAGAAAAACGATTTTAAAAATAAATGCAGGCAGGAAATTCAGTAATCAGCACTAGGTTGTGTTCTAAATGCAGTTACCAACACAGAAATCAAGTTTAACAAGCCAGAAAATGCTCAAAAGTAGGCGGCAATGCAAAAAAACTTAACAAATAATCTGAAGCAAAATACTTAAAATCTCAAAAGTGGCTCCTTTCTTCTCTCAGCATTTTCTCCTCTTGGTGGGTGCTTCACCAACAGCCAACAAGTCTGAAAAGATGCCAAAACCACGAGGCAATTGGGTTTTAAGAGAGGGAGATCAAGGAGTTTGGAATTGACCCAAAATGGCCAATAAAACTACAGTTTCAAGGCAGTAACCACTCCCACAGAGGCAGGCAAGTTGCTCAATGTTTATCACTGCCACTGATGAACACATAGACTTCCCTTTAGCCCAAGCAAACAATGGCCTCCAAGAAACTTACAAGCAGTTCAGAACAGCAAATCTGTAACTGAACTTTTTTAAATCTCAGAAAAGTGGGAAAAAAGCAAGATGTTTTTTTTTTTTTTTTTTTAAGGAAAGCAGAGGTTCACAAGTATCAACAAGTTAGAACAGTGCAGTAAATGACCCCACACTTGAGTGCTAGGCCAGACAGATAAAATGCAAGTTTTAAGAAAAAAACGATTTTAAAAATAAGTGCAGGCAGGAAATTCAGTAATCTGCTCTAGGTTGTGTTCTAAATACAGTTACCAACACAGAAATCAAGTTTAACAAGCCAGAAAATGCTCAAAAGTAGATGGCAATGCAGAAAAACTTAACAAATAATCTGAAGCAAAATACTTAAAATCTCAAAAGTGGCTCCTTTCTTCTCTCAGCGTTATATGGTGTGATAATGTTGTGGTATTCAAAGCCGTTGCTGTTGTCTCGTAAGGTACATCCTAAATGGGGTGTTGTACCTTTTAACATGTTTAATAAGTCATGAGTAGAAAGGTACAATGGCTGCCTTTGTTCTGGCTACAAACCCATTAAAGATTAGGGTGGCCACATAGAAGGATATCCATGTCACCTTGGAAATATGGTTATCAAAGGAGTGGTTGTTATCTACTTGTGTTCTAAGATCCCTTATAATGTCTTATGTATGTAGGGGACTACCCCCAAAGGGGATGTCTATGCACCTTGTGGCATGCAGCTTGAGGCCATGTTATTGACACCAGGTATCCGTCACAGTGACACCCTTATGGAGGGTGTCTGTATCAGCTGGTGAATCAGTCATGGCCCTTAGTTTGCAGTCATCTGCAAACCTATTCAGGGTAAGTCCTTCTGTGCTAGCCTGTACCTCAGAGAAGCATATACCGAACATGAGGGGCCCTATGACCGAGGACTGGGGTACGTCAATTGTAACTGATTTACAGTAGGAACAAGGGCATGCTACCCTCACTGTGTGGGTTCTGTCCGTGAGCTACTTTGCATAACATCTCGTGACATAGGGGTTGATGTGCAGGTGGATGTGTATGTTGACAAAACCAGAATGGGGAACTGTGTTGAAAGCCATTGAGAGGACAACGTAGGCTGTGTGGACCTCCTTACCCCCATCTACTACCTTGGTAACTGTCTCAAAGGACTCCACCAGGTTTAGGAGTCATGGTCTGGCCCTAACAAATCCAAACTGGGTGGTATCAAAGGTTTGGAGGCCACCAATGTCTCTGTGAATGAGATCCATGATGATGTGCTCCATAGCCTTGCAGAACAGTCTAGTCAGGCGTATAGGGCAATTGTTCCTCTGGTCCATTGTGGCTCCACCTTTGTGGAGTGTGATAGCTGTTGCTGTGTGCCATTCAGGGGCCACAATGCCTGGTGCAAGGCTATTAGTGAATTTGGTGCCCAAGTGGGGAGCCATTTCATTCTGAAGTTTGTGTAAATCGCAGCCTGGGATGTTGTACGGTCACATGGATTCTGTGTTCCTGGCTTTAGAGAGTGCAGCTTGGAACTCCGTAGTTGTGACCCCAGGGACTCTGCATTGTTCCTGTATGGATTTGGGCCCTTTAGGGTGTGAGAGAGGGGTGTAAAGTTAATAATGAACCTATCTGCCAGGATGTTGCCAATATCAGTCGATTCTGTAATGTTCATGCCTAACCACTGTATGTCAGAGCAGATGTGGGTATCGCCATCGAGAGTAGTGACATACCTCCAGAATGCTTTGTGGTAGTCCTTGGAATGAGTCACAGTAATGTTTACGTAGCTAGCTTTGGAGGATGTGATAAGGGATCTCAGATTTCTACTGAGGCTGACCAGGGAGCTACCCCACCCATGGGATTGCACTCTACTTTGCAACAGTCTCCTCCTTCTGTTGCACATTATGTCCATGGCAGAGGACCCCCAGAGTTACATCCATTTTCTGGTGGGTACCATCATGGCTCTGTTTGGGATAGCATGATCCATGCAGTCATGTAAGTGCTAATTAAGTGCAGTTGTGTATGATTCAGCGTTTGTAACTATATTGTCCATCTGCACGGGTGTCTTGACGTTTACTACTGCTGTCATAAGAAGCCTGAAGTTGGCTTTGTAGAAATATCGTACTGTGCTTTCATCGAAGGGTGTGGTGCCGGGATGTGGATAACAAGGGTGATTAGCATACATTCGGATCTGACCAACGAGGGGATAACCCCAGGTGTGGAACACCAGTCACACATGTTGGTAATGTCCAGGTCTAGGATATTGTTGGCCCTGGTGGTGGTGTGGATAGGTTGATCCAGCCGATTGGAGGTTATGAATCCCAGAAAGCATTGGCCTAATGTGTCAGTACATGAGTAGGTATCCCAGTTAAGTGTGGGGTAGTGTCAGTCGCACATCAGTAGTTCCTGTTTGAACCCTACTTTCCAGTACACCAAGAAGTGAGGGCCATTAACCGTGGGGTATGTTGTGGAATCTGTAGCAAGCTACAATTTGTATAGCAGTTATGGCCACAGTTAGTTGCACTTGGATTACCTCTGATGCATTGTGCTAAGCAACCAGCCTGGAGGTGTGTATATCCTTGGGAAATATGGAGACACTTCTGCCATGGGTGTTCCGGTCCTGGTTACATGTCTGAAAGGTATGGTCTGAGTAATAGCCTGTTAGTGCAGGGTGCTTTCAGGAGCCTAGAAGCAGGTCCCAGTCACTGCAGAGATATCAAAGTGGTCCATTATAAGGAGTGCCTCAGGTGAGTGCATTTGAGATGAAGATGTCAAGCATTGAGTAACATTACCCTCAGGTTTTGCTTGCGTGTTCCTGTTATGGTGGTGAATATGTTATTTTAACTGTGCCTAAAACAGGCACTATAGGAGCAGCAACAGCCTTAGACATTACCCGTAATCCCAGGGCCAACAGGTGCATGTCATGTGTGCCAAAGCATCGTGTTCTGTCGACTATGTCATTCAAAGCAGACAGATACTGGATACCCTTGGAATGACACCAGAATCATAGCCAACTGTTGAAGTGAATAATTCAGTCATTGTACTGCGTTATGAGTCTGGACGAATGCAGAATTCTTCTCAGGGCTAGGGCGATACCTGCCTGGGCTACAAGATTGGAGAGCTATTGCATGTCTCTGTACATGTAGTCCAGGAAGTTACATCTCAGGGCATTCACACTAACATGGAGAATGACAGTCATATTGTACCAGTTGAGGAGTGACCTGAGTGCATAGGTTATGTTGCGGATCCTGTTACCCGACAGCCAGCTGAAAGTGACTATCACCTTGTGTAGCCTGCTGAGTGGGATATCAGTGTGACCACCTATAGAGTCACCTATGACTAGTGTGTTGGGTATGTTATATCACCCTATTGGCTATAGTTGATGGGCACACTTGAGTCTGTGGGCTATAAGTAATTGGTGTTGTTTTGGGTGATGGGGGCTGCCTGTGTTTCTGCTTCAGAGTCCTCTGTTGCCTACACAGTGTAGTATTGAGAGGCTTCGGAAATGTTGTAGTCTTACTATGTGAGGCCTGTGGTGGTGGAGATCTAGTGAGACTATGTGATGAGTGTGGTGTGGTGCAAAGGTTTAACATCCTCACATGATTGTCAGGTTCAGTCTGGGTTGGAGAGAGCATTACCTCCAGCATGGCTACATATGTGCATCTCCCACAGGTTGTAGTGTTGTATGTTAGGAGGGGAGCATTGACTGTGTACACGAGACAATTTCTATATTGCTTTATGATGCCCATATTCATCATATAGACAGGTGATAACACTGGGAATTGACATGTGGACATGCCTGAATATTTAACTATTTCTCACTAGATATGTGAGGTAAGTGTGTACAACAGCTGTTTTACTCTAAGCAAGCTGGAAATGTAAGTACAAACAGTGTTTACCAGTAGGAAATGAGTAGGATTGAGTGCTATAGTAATTAGTAGCTCATGAAGTGCTTACATGTTCTGAACAAGTGCTGAGCATGAATAAGCAATACAGATAGGGTGTCGGATAACATAAACTCACTGCCCCCCCAACAGGTACACAATCACATATCCATGAACACTACAGAGCCCTGTAACCATAACTATGATGGTACAAGGTGCACTCAGGCTGCATGTGACCTGTCCACATCCCTGGTTGTATCATACACATATGGCAAAACAGTTTGCTCTACACATACACATCATGTAAAACATATCTTCATGTCAGTCTGTGAAAACACTGAATGGTGCACACCAACAGTTATCACATCCCACAAAGTGGAGACACCACTCATAATGGGAGGCACTGCACTATTACCCTGCTGAGTCTGGTATGAAAGTCCATGAACCTTAATCAACGTATATGTTGTTAGCAGTACAGATGTAGATGACAGTACGGATGATTTCACACTGCATATCATACCTGTGACCGGTCATAGGACATCATCACTCATACTGTGTTCCACCTACACTCAGTATACTAGATGTACCTTTATATGTCACAGGAGTGTTCTGCCAGTAGCCTGTTGACAGAACCAGCACTACAAAAGGGGTCTGAGTGATATGTGCATATCACACCAGTGGCAGCTACAGTAAAAAGGGGTTAATTATTTGTACTCCCCCTTATTGTAGCCCATACCACACAGACAAATGGGAGGCATCTGCGTATGTAAGTATGTGAATGGCTATGACCTAGGAGCAATAGCTGACTCAGTGTTGTGGACAACATACAGAATGGACTTTGTGGGTGAGGTGCGTGACATATGTGCACAATCTGACAGCTGCATATTGCATTGTCACCACTAGGTTAATAACCCTGTACCCATGAACTACCAACTAGGCAGTGGTCAACATAATGGACACTGTGTGTAAGGGATGGTGCTGTGCAGTTAACCTCCCTGAGCTAGTGACATCACCAAACCTATTAGGTAGTCATAAGAGGCAACCCTAGTCATGACAGGGTGCCATCCATGAGCATGGAGATCATTGTACAGCCATACTCATCACTCAAGTGACCAACATCGGATCACATATCACCTTTAAGGGGTATTGCCCATGCTTGGATGGGCAACACCAGCCTTCACAATCCTCATCTCCACTATGCAGCATGCTGCCTACCCTGCATAAAGACATGCCCAACACTGTGATGTTGGACATGCTACACGTACATATCCTGATCTGAAATACATATGTCATGGACAGCCACCTTCCTAGTACAAGGATCGCCACATGCTGGACAGATCCTTGTGCCATACACATTACATACTCCTGCCGTACTATGCAACCCTGTCCAGCAAAGCTGCACATTTCATCTCTGTCAGACATGGTGTGATGACCGCATGGTAGATGTATCATTAATTGTCTGGATCAGTTATGTGGCATTGATTCACCTGGCTGTGGGAACATGGTTGTCGGATACAGCTAGAAAACCTTACATCCTATGCTCATACATGGCCCAGGGCAAACACACTACTACATGACCTTGGCGGTACATGCTATAGTTGATAATAATCCCTGCAAATACCATCCGGTAGCCATTGTCCCATGTGTATCACATGTGCAACACAGGCAATACATGGCAGGATGCTGAACTGCTGTACAGTGCCGTGTAGATGTATATGGCAAAACACATGCATGTAAAGGTTTCAGTGCGCATGTCTGCATTGTCACAGGTCATGTCCGTTAAGGCAGTATATGTGTTAATATGTGACATATACACAGCATCAAGGTCAACAGCATTAATGTGGACACATCCAGGCATGTTCTGATAGGTAAGAACACCAGTACAGGCAAACAGACATGCCCATATCAAGGCAGCATTCACATGGAGTATGAGCAATGTAATCAGGTGACACACATATATGGTGATAATATCCAGTCCCCACTGGGTGTCACATGTGTGTGACACAAACATGTCATTGGTGTCAGTGTCATGACGATTTGCAAAGATAACTGTTCATATGTTCTAAATGTAATACAAATGTATGTGCAGCTGTATCTCTGTGCATCCGTGAGATACTGTGACCTGTCTCCATCATTATGTCTTCCAGATATGCCTCAATCAAGACTCCCAGCTTATAACCACTTGGAGGATGAGGCCCTCATACCTTACCTCCAAGATAACTATGAGGTATTGTTCAGGGATGTGCCACAGAATGCCCAGCAGCATGATGACCTGTGGCAGGAACTTCTCAGAAGGGTTAATGATGTGGGTGGCCAAAACTGCACGTACCAGCAGGTGCGCAGACACTGCATGGACTTGATCAGACATGCGAAACAGCGTGCAAATGCAATTGCCAGGGAACAAGGTGCAACAGGTGGTGGGCCACCAACCCAACCCCCACTCATACATACCGAGGAGCTACTGGCCAACCTGTGGACACCATCAGAACAGCATCCACAAACCCTAGCTGCCATCGTGGAGGTGGGTGTCTCCCAACCACCGAGCCTGGAGTTGCCTGGTAAGTCACTACTGCACATATAACTATTATATCCCATTTAATTGCAAGTGTCACTGTACAATATGTAATGTAACATCATATGCAAGGTATGTTTACACACATGCCGCATACTATAGTATGCTACCCTGTGTATGCACACATGTGCATACTCCATAGTATATCCTATTGTACTGACAAATGTGTTAACATGCACATTGCACCCTGTAGCTGTCATACAGTCATGGATAATGATCATACTGCTGTGTCACCCCTATATAGGTACCTCGGGCATTCTGCAGACACAGCAGGCTGTTGCAGGTGAGACAGTTATAAGTATCAGGCATGTTACTGCACAGATCTATTCACCATGTGGCCAGTTAACACATGTACACATAATGTATGGTCCAGTCACGATATACAGGTTGCATCTTTAATCAATCACACTGGCTACCCATGTGCAATACGTACAAACTAAATGAAACACCGACATGAATACACAGAAACTGTCATTGCTAGATGTGTGGACAGCTGTGCATACAACGGTGGAGGTGTTGTTCAATGTGGGAATATGTACTATACATCAGAATAACACATGTGGGGTACACAAACAGTACTACACAGTGAGCTAGAGTATGGGCAGCCCACAGGATTCACCATTGTGGAATATGCCCCTGCAATGAGTGCACACATTGTGATGTACCATCTGACATGTCCATGACATATAGTGGTCTGGCTGCAACATTGTCTCACTATCCCATAAAACATACCCCACATACCAAACATACAACCCTTTGTCTGCATAACCCTGTGGACAGTGGAGTATCTGACATCTATGGGTGTATGTCATATGGGACAACACAGACATGCGAGATAGATGGCCATCACAACCATTTGGCCAACACATGTTCACACATGGCCATGGAGGATGACCAGAGACATGTAGCAACACACAGTAGATGTGATGTGTTTATGTGTACACCCTGTTGTACATTGGCTACACATGGTCCAACTATAGCCTTTGTTGAATGGTTATATAGCAGATGTGGAACACTGGACATCCTACAAGCCTGTGCACAGCTTGTGGAGGCATCACTTAATTTGACCACATAAGATGTCTTGAACATCATGACTGTGTCACAGCATGACAGTAGTCACCTGTACAGCATCCACATACATACACAGACACCACATCAGGCCACAGATACAGCACATTTCCCTTCCTGCTGTTGGACATCAATGTCAGCCATGCACCTCATGTGTGTGGTACACAGATGTCATGTTGGACATTGTATTGACAAGTCTGCCATGTGTGGACATGGTTGCCAGGCAGCTAAGAAATGTTAGCAGTTGTGCAGGGATGTCATCCGTATGTCCTTCATTGACTTGTCACACATGATACATCATGGTTTAGTGTGTATACACCTCAGTGATGTGGGTCACAATCCACAGTATTTATGTATTGTGTATGCACACAGTCATGGCTATGCACTGTGTGTGTAATCCACACTGTATAGCAATAGAGATGTCTCATGATTCTATGCAATGGCACTGTGTCTGCACTTCACACTGTATAGCAATATAGACACCTCAATATACCCTTCAATGGTCATGCACATCTGCTAAAAGTGCATTCTATCTGTAGGGCATACAGACAACACTGCAGTGTGACACCATTACACTGCTGTACATGTGTCAGGACAGCATTTTATCAAACATTTATGCATGTCAATGCACACGTCTGCAGATTACATGTCATATAACATGTTAATGTCAAGGTCATATGCCTCACATCAGCCATGTCTACTGTTAACCTGTGCTGGTCCACATGGTGTAACACAGGGATGCATGCTTACTACCATGATTGTGTGAAATGCATGGCTTCTGCTATGACACATGCTTGCTGTTGTGTGCAACCCAGGGATGTATGATAACTAGCACTATTAATGTCTGAGTTGCATGCCGTCTGCTGTATCACATGCATGTTGCATGCCTTCTGTCAAATCACATGCATGGTGTGTGTGTGTGTGTGTGTGTGTGTGTGTGTGTGTGTGTGTGTGTGTGTGTGTGTGTGTGTATCTCTATTGTAATGCAGAGTCTTTGTTTGCCTTCACAGGTGATGTAGGTGCATTGCCCTCCTGCGGTCCATCTGATGTTAGTGCCCCCACAGACTCTAGCAGTGATGATGAACATATGCTTGAGGCACAGGCAGGGTTGTCAGGGGCTGAATCTGTGCCATTGGTTGCCATTCCACCTATATCCCCCTCTTCCCCGCATGCAGTTCTCATGCCAACACATACCCCATCACCAGTGTCCATAGAGGAAGGACAGTTAACGTGTGGTAGCTTGGAACAGGAACGTGTGTTGGCTATGGAAGGTGTGTATTCACACCATGGTGTCAGTCAAATGTCTGCAAGATGTGCAGCAGAGGCATGTGGCCAGTGCTGCTCATAGGAGGACCTCTGGCTGACATGCCCCTGCAGGACAGAGCACAGCAGCTGGTGTCACCAGATGCATGTTTCAGACTGTAATGGCGGCACAGGCATGTGCTGAATGGCAGAACAGAGAAGGGCAGAGGCTTCAGAGGGCTGCTATCCATTTTTAAATGACAACATCCAGGCATTGGCAAATGCTCAACAGCAGATTGCTGAAGTTTGGACAGACAATTGGGTGACATGGTTGGAATCCTTGACTGTGGAATGACAATACTTGACCATGGCATGAAAATCCACAAGCGTGAGCTGTCTGTGCTGGTACATCTTGTAGGAGTGAGGAGTATGGCACGTGTACGTAGGCCAGCTACACCACCTGGTGCAGGTCTATGTGAGTGAGCTACCTCACATGCCCGCTCCAATAGTGCTGGTAGCAGCAGCAGTGCAGCTGGTGCTGCGCTGTCCACACCAGGACACAGCAGTCTACGTGTACATGGCCCAGTATGGTCCCAATGGGGACACGGTTCCAGTGGACATGTGTTAATCGGACAGTGCCCAATCTGTACCTCTGGCTGGTAGTGGCGCCCATGCAACCCCTGGCAAGCACAGGTCACGTGACCATGGCTGGACACTGTGAGCTGCAAATCCTGGTCTGTACAGTCTGTAGCTGTCAATAATACTCCTGTGTAGGCCGGACACATGACAGAACTGTGTGAATACATACACGCATACACCAGAAACATCTGTAGGGCACTGCAACACTCACATGCATAACAACCACACATGGCCAATTAGATCACAGGCCCTAACCCACACACATGATGTCATCCACTGGTGCAGCCTAGGCCCCTGGCAAACATTATCAACCTGTGCATATGATGATGCCTGGGCTGCATCCCTCTCATCCACACCATCAGTGCAGGGACATGCTCTTATGGTCTGATGCACAGGGTGAACAGAATAGAGGGATAAGTGTATATTACAATTATTGTGTACTGTTGACATGCAGCAGGCATACCATGTAGTACAGGTTTCAAATGCATTGTTTTATGTTCACAGTATGTGTCTTGGTAACAACTGTAACAGCATGTTGGTAATGATGCCCTGCTTCCCTCTTTAAGGTCTAATTGCATGTGCCATAAAGTACCAGTGTTTGCAGTTTCCCATGTGTAAATGTGGACTACTTAATGGCATGTATGGCAATACCAGCATGTTATATGTTGCGTTAACCTCACTGTTAGAAAGGCTGACATTCCAAAGATGTCTACACATCTACTGATCCAGGAGCATGTGAGCTGTGTACTAAGCTACAGTGGCTATAGATGTGACAACCATACCGGGTGACATCACAGGTACAGTTACATGGTGCGGGGAGTTTACATAGCGGTCTAGCTGATGTCAAGGGTAGAGGCCAGTTGATAGCATGAGGCCTCACTGTGTAGCAGTAATACACATTCACATTACAGGATGAGAACACACAAATACACACACACACACACACACACACACACACACACACACACACACACACACACACACAGGTATGCGCACACACATATTCAGACACAGTAACACACCCACACTCACAGGGTCAATGACACTGCAACACGCACACACTTGCTAGTGTTGAGGTGAGGACCCCTGCCTATGTGGTAATCACCATTACAGCACTTTGCACCCACATGATGCGACACAGAGAATGAACATATACAGGTAGTCAGTAATACCTAAGACCGATGACATCAACAGGGTAGTAGATTGCATCACCGGGAAGGGTTAGGGGTCCTATCTGATCACTATGGTAGCATAAATCCTCACTCCATGGACCAGACAGCCATACATACATGCACACACACACAAACACTGTGGAGTCCATAATTGAATGCACCTATGTCATGCACATACAGATAGCTAACATGTGTGTGATACACACACCACCCCTGCCTATGTCTTGCTTTCTACACTGTAGTATGTACAGATCTCTACAACAGTGCACAGGGGTGTGTAACAATTGGGATGTATTCCCCACCAAACATGGAATATATGGACACACAAGCCAACACACATGGCAGTACTGTGAATCAAACACCTGCTATCTTATGATACGTATGACAGACATGCAGCAGTATTGCCCACATTACAATGTGTACCGACACTACCTTTGGCAATTGTGCTGCTATATGCACACGGGAGGTCTTAAGTGTTAAGGTGTCAAGGGATTTACAGTCAGTGACACCCTGACCGCTGTGTAAGTTGTATGTCTTCACCTTCAAATAACAGAAACATAGCTTAGTGTTTGCACATGTTATGGTAGGACGGCTTGTGACCCACCACTTTTTGTACACACATACATCCATACCTGATGTACATCTTACCATACTGTCAGTATTTCACCATATACAGGTGTCAATGATGGGGCTGCATTGCAACTGCATGTTGTAGTAAGACACAGATCAACTGCAAACATCAGCTACTGCACACGCATGGTAGCTGAATGCACAACACTACATGTACATGTGTGTAGGTCCTACATTTCTGTCATTTAGCCATGTTTGTAGGCATTGCAATTGGTGGACATATGTGATGACATACGTGACACATAGACTGTTGTATGATATGATAGTTGTCATGGGTAACCAGTACAGAGGGAATGCTAACTCAGTCAACATTGCTATCACACCTTATGTACTGTTAGCAGTCAACAGCCATGGACCTACCTTCCATGTGCATGTGTGTAATTGCTGTAGCCACTTGTCTGCATGAAGGACAGCAACAGCTATGCTATGTACATATGTGTTGTGTGTGTGTGGGGCATGTACATATCCACAGCAGGTACATGTATGTCATATCCAAATGTGAGTGTGTTTACTGGTGTACAGCAACAGTTATCTCTTACAGCTGTATATGACCCAGGGCCCCTGTTATGTGTACAGCCAACCTGGTTATCAACAGTGGTATCACTGCATTGCATAACACATGATGGAACCATGTCAGTACATGGGTAGTCTGCACAGTTGCTGTAGAGCTAGGTACTGGCCACTGGTCATGGGTAACATGGTGTTGTACTAATGTATGTTCTGCCACATATATGGATGTGTGTCGCTGGTCCAAGGACATGGTGATGTCTGAGGGCTACATCCTAGAATGTGACTTTTGACACTGTCATCTGCACCTGACACATCTATGATTGCTTTTGAGAGTGCACTGGTCAGTACATGTGAGTGTGTGAGTGGCCTTCATGTATGTGGGGACACTACCACCTGGAGCGGTCCATAACGGTGTTATGGCCCACATGTCTGTATCTGAGGTATACAGTGGTAGTGCTATTGTGCACAACTGAGCCTTAAGCCAGGTGTTCCTCACTGCACAGATATCAGTATTCCCCATTGTTGGATCTAGATTGGCAGCTGTGATTACGAACGCTATACATCTAGCATTATTTAGCATACACATACAATGCAGTTGTCCTCTAGGTGTCAGGGTGTTTACCTGGTCTCAGGACATTCGTCTATGAATGGTACTATATGGGCGAAGTAGCCACTCCAGGCAGGGCATCACCATGGGTGGTATTAGTGTGCCAGGTTTAGATTGGTACATCTAAGGTGATGGACAGCAGCAGACATTGTGTAGAAGACTGGTGTCAGATATATGTAGTGCAGCGTTCATGCTAACAATGATGACTAGTGACACACTGTGCCCTTCCGTGTTTAGAATCAGAGTGCATACAAAACAGCCCTTCGCTACTAAGTGTGTGTGCATGCCCAGTATGCCGTTGTGCAGATGGACACATGGTGCATTCCAAATGGACGTGTGCTACTAAGTGTTTGAGCATGCGCAGTGACACCTTGTGTTGGTTATGTGCCTCTATGTTTATGGGCATGACCATTGTAATCCTGTATAGCGATAGTGGTCATCCAGGCAACAGATGGCCATACCCCACTTCTGGATGGATTCCTACATTGAGCACACTGTTTCCCAGGTATGTACATTATAACTGCCAGCATCCATGTTAATGTCCACATTCCTAGAAGGTCACATTGACTGTCTTGAAAGGTGTCATGTCTGTGGCGCGTCTCGTATGTATGTAGTGTTGTAATAGTGGTCCATTGATAGGCAGTTGTCCTGCTCACACCACTGGTGTGTATTTGTCTCCGTCTGCCTTGGGACAGTACTATGCTTTTAGACTGCTCACACTCCATACAATCCCTATCAGCGTCTGTTCCATTGTTGATGATGTCACCCACCTAGAATTATGCCTCTGGGAGTGATGTGATCCAGTAATCTTGGTAGCGCGTTCTGTAACTGTGTAATGCTGTAGTGTGATAAGGTAGTTAGGTCTATGTTCTAATCCCAGCCATGCTAATTGTTTGTGTGTGTGTGTGATTCCATCTGCCTGGTGACAGAATAATGCTTTTAGACTGCTCACTCTCCATAAATCCCTATCGGTGTCTGTTCCATTGTTGATGATGTCACCCACCTAGAAGTATGCCTCTGTGAGTGCTGTGATCCAGTAATCTCGGTAGCGTGTTCTGTAACTGTGTAATGCTGTGGTGTGATAAGATAGGCAGGTCTATGTTCTAATCCCAGCCATGCCAATTGTGTGTGTGTGTGTGTGTGTGTGTGTGTGTGTGTGTGTGTGTGTGTGTGTGTGTTTGTGTGTGTGTGTGCATGTGTGTGTGTTTCCATCTGACTGGGGACAGAGTAATGCTTTAGACTGCTCAGTCTTCATACAATCCCTATTGGTGTCTTTTCCATTGCTGATGATGTCACCCACCTAGAAGTATGCCTCTAGGAGTGCTGTGATCCAGTAATCTCGGTAGCGCATTCTGTAACTGTGTAATGCTGTAGAATAGACAGGTAGGTGCTCTATTCCAAGGCATGACAGGTGTGTGTGTTTGGCAGTCATATCCTATGTGATGGTATCTGTGAGTGGCTAGCTCCAGGATTTGTTGAGCGTGTTTTGTTGTTTTCCTATATAGTGTCCACAAATGTCACAATTGCCCAAGAGACTGGGTTGGCAAGACATACACATACATTCGCCAATAGGTCTGGTGAGTAAATGTCAGTAGCCCTACTCTTACCCTTAATACAGTCTGACCCATGTGATGCAACAAAACACACTTGCCATGATAGTAACACCAGTACATAATGCAGGAGGCACATGTGGTTTCCTTTTCATTCTTGTCTACTGCTGTGGTGTCATGTGGTCCGCTGTTGTGATATATACTCTATATCTATGTATGTGTGTGTATATGTATATATGCGTGTGTGTGTGTGTATAATATATATGTATTATATTTATATATATATATATATATATATATATATATATATATATATATATATATATATATATATATATATATATATATATATATATATATATATCTATGTGGACATTAGCACACATAAATCTACATGATGGAATACATGTCCTATACTATTGAATGCCTATTCTGGATGATCTGTACGTGATTATCTCGGATGTATGTATATCTGCCATGGCTTAGTGGTGAAGCACATCGTCTGTGGTGTGCAGGGTTCGAGTCATGTAGAGACCAATTATTTTGTTGCTGGGAAGAACAAGGGACATTGAATACGGTGATAGTAAGGCACTTTTAACCAGTTGTGTGCAGATCTGCGTGACAGTAAGCAGTGGTTATTATTTTGGAGGCTCATTATGGGTCATATAACTATGCATTAGAAGACAATACTATGCAAATGAGGTTGAAAATAGTGAATCCCATTTATCCCCAGGGTGTGATGCAGATCCCAAGAGTGCATGTGTATAGATAGCTGGGTGCAGGACTCGAATATAGGTGAAAGCATGGGGGGTGTCAGGCATACTGTACGTACATTGGAGCCCTGTGTCTCGGGATTGCTCCTGCCTTAGCATGCCTAAGCTTGCGGTGTGTCTATACCTGCCTAGTGAAATTGGGAGGGACAACAGCAGTAGTAGAGTAGTCAAGGTGAGCAGGCTGCGCAAACAGGTGATAATTAGTACATTCAGCAGATTACATGCCCAGCCCAGCCCAGAACACTACAGTAAAGTGAGCAAGCACCATACACACATTTTTTCCACACTCGACACCACCGGTATATACATGCGGGGACATTTCTCGAAACAATCCAACCAAATGAGAAGGGCTCCAGCAGGCAGCATAGACCAACATGTGCAGGAGGCTGAGGGTGGTGAGGATGTGAATGCTGCCAAACAACCCTCAGTGAGGATACAGAGAAGACTTTACAGATGCAGAGTAACCTACCAGGGGCTACATGAGCTGGAGATAGTGGAGCGCTATGGGGTGGACAGAGACCTCCTACAGCAGATTGTTGAGCTGTGCCAGCCACACCTGACACATCAAACAGGCTGAGGGAAATCCATCCCAGTGGATACCAAGGTATGTGTAGGCCTAGGTATACTAGCCACAGGTACCTCCCAAAGCACAACTGGGGATATCATGGGGATCTCACAGGCATCTGCATCCAGAGTATTGCACCAGTTCCTAGATGCCATGTCATGACATGCCAGTGAGCACGTACATGTCCTCAACACACGTGAGGTGATGACCAGCAATATGCGTCTCTTTCACCAAATGACAGACTACCCTGGGGTAGTGGGTGCTATAGCCTGCACGCACATATGCATCAAAGCACCACCCGGTGAGTGGGGTAGGGTCTACATTAACCACAGGGGCATCCCCTCCATCAACTGATATGCGATGCCCAGGGAATTATACTGAATATGTGTGCTGGCTGCCCTGGAAGCTATGACGATTCTGATATATGGCATCTGATGCAGCTGTACCACACCTTTGCCAATATGGACATCCCCTACAGTCACCTAGTGGGGGATGGTGGGTAACCACTGGAGCCGTGGCTGATGACACCCATCAGCAATGCACACACACCTGAACAACTATGCCATAATGAGGCACACGCACAGGCAAGACATATAACTGAGCATGTGTATGGGATGCTCAGGTCAAGTTTCCGGTGTCTGGACACATCCGGTATAGCCTTGCAGTATTCACCAGCTACATGCACCCAAATTGTTATTGTATGTGCTATGCTACACAATATGATCCTGCGGAAACAGTTGCAGCAGGAACAGCATGGGGCAGGGCCACATAGCCCCCCATCAATGCCAATGCTTGTACAGGCACAGTGTGACTCAGAGGAGGAACTACCTGAGCTGGACCCAGTAGGCAAAAGGAGGTGTGCACAGTATGACCTGCCCTTGGCAGAAAGGCGACGCATGGCATATGCACCGACACAGTAGGTACCCAGGGAATTTCACCCTCTCTGACTCGTACAGACAGTAAAATGGATGACAAACATGACACTACCTGTGCTCAGCCATGTATAGGAAGTGCACTGTGTGCATCCGACATAGGCAGCCCTCCAACACCATCCTCAGGTCTGGCACACCCTCAAGGTAAGTCAATCGACCTACCAATTGGCAGTTGTATTAGAATGTGTTTTTACCTGTAGCTATGGTATGGATGTGAGCATGCAAGGGAATTTGGTGGCCGAATGTTAGACAGCGGACAGTACACATCCATAGCGGCACCATGACATCCATAGCACATACCAAGGTCACAATAGTAGCCAGTAGTACACAAGGTGTCCTAACCCACTGCAGGTTATGGGCTGAACATCATGTGTGTCCATACAGCCCACACAAGTCTCAAACAGCTGGACAGGTGTAGACCAATACAGACAAATGCTGTACAATGGCCTCTGGATATGCCCAATGGATGACCCCACCCCCACCACAGACACACAGACTACAGCAGGCCAGGCAGTTGGGTGTAGGTTGTGAAGGCTAGGACATCTGAAACCAATATGCTGGTAATTAAAGCTAGGATCTGAAGTACACTGGTATGCCTCTAGCCAGCACATTAGGTAGGTCCACACACTGAAATGGAGTACCTGGCATACCAGTACAGTAGTAGCAAAAGTGTACAACTGTTAGCTGTGCCCCCCTTCCAATGTACACATGTAACAGTCATGTGTGCCACCCCCATTGCTGTGTAGGAATGTGGATACAGTTGGATGTCCTCACATGCTGTGCAGAAATGTAGCAACAGTCAGTGCCACATGACCAATGGATACCCTGCAGACACAGCATGCCACCTGTCAGTGTATAACGCAGGGGTCGGCACCACAGTACTGACTACCTGGACATGTAACACATGCGATCCAGTTGAACATACTGGGTATGCTCAAACACATGAAGGTATGACGGTAATGTCAGTCAACAACAGGCATAATGGTCATACTGGGCATGCTCACACACTTAAACACAAGACGGCCAGGTCTGCAAACACCAGTAGTCTGCACATATCTGCCAGTACATTGCTATACTGTTGGATGACTGTGCTGTATAGTATGTGTGTGGTACTGTCTATTGTCTGTATATATGCCATGGTGTATTGGTAATTCAGATTAGCTGTGTGCACAGGGTGTTGCTACCAACACTTGCAAAGTACGGTTCTTTGTTTGCGGCCTGAACAAGGC